>NC_062520.1:6772845-6882845 GCF_022655615.1 Tachysurus fulvidraco | reverse complement strand
CAACATGATAACGACCCCAAACACACCTCCAACATGACTAATGCCTTGCTAAAGAAGCTGAGGTTAAAGGTGATGGACTGGCTAAGCATGTCTCCAAAACTAAACCCTATTGAGCATCTTTGGGGCATCCTCATACGGAAGGTGGAGGAGCGCAAGGTCTCTAACATCCACCAGCTCCGTGATGTCTTCATGTAGGATTGGAAGAGGACACTGGCAACCTGTAATGCTCTGGTGAACACCATGCACAAGAGGGTTAAGGCAGTGCTGGAAAATAACGCTGGCCACACAAAATATTGACACTTTGGGCACGATTTGGACATTTTCACTTAGGGGTATACTTACATTTGTGGCCAGCAGTTTAGACATTAATGGCTGTATGTTGTGTTATTTTGAGGGGACAGCACATTTAAACTGGTATATATATATATATATATATATATATATATATATATATATATATATATATATATATATATATATATATATACACACGTTTAAGTGTTGGTTACTTTATATCTCTTCTACCTTTTGGACTATCTGTACATTATCTGCGGGGAAGCTTGTGTCCAATTATTTCTTTTTTATTTAGAAAATAAGAAATGGAATTTTATAACACTACATACAGTATGTAAGGTTTTTATTTTTTTGCTTAACTGATATTTACACTAATAGTAGCTGTAGTATTATCAGTAATTATGATTGTTGTACTAGTAGTAGCATTAATAGTTGTTGTAGCAGCAGCAATAAAAATAAAATGTAGTAGTCAAACACTCCTCGGTCCTTATAGCTCCAATACATTAGCAATCCACTACCAGGAGTTTCACTGCAAATCATGCGTAGTTGTTACTAAGTGAAATCCTTCACTGTGACTAACTGGATAATAATCCAGGAATTGAGTAGAGCAACAAAATCCCACTGAAGAGCATGTTAAACCACTTTTCATGTCAGTATGATAAAGCATCTCTGTGTTTTTCTTTCATTAGTGAGTCTTTCATCAGGTAAACTGTGTATCAGGTCCTGACGTTTTCCTTTGTCAGCGCTTTAAACTCTAGCTGACATTATCATCAGCCTGTCATTCTGCGAAACAAAAGTGTGTCTGTAAATGGCATGGTCGTGTAATGTGATTTTTATTTTTGCACATGCCTCAATGCAAGCTCCAACATATGCGAAACGTCGGGATTGGAATGATCTCGCCTTGCTGCATATTTCACTTGTGACAAGTCATTCAGCTAAATTCAAATCTCCAGTTCTTCTTTTTTTTAACAAACATTTACTAAAAACACAAAGTGAGTCATACATTCAGCCCAAAGCACTATTCAAACCAACCTGGTGCCAGGTCATGATTTCAAACCGTTCCTTATGATTTTACTACCATGGGAAAAACAGACACAAGGTTTGAATGCATTAAATATCAATTATTGACAACAAAAAATAAGAGCTCCAATCCTTTCCTCCTGTCCACCTTCATTACACGGATGTAATTACAGCTCACTTTTTTTGCATATATTTAAGTTATTGATCTGCCATCTACCTGCAGCACAGATACATATTTAATATCTATGAGTGGCCTGAATGGTGCTGATGCTGGAACAGGGATGTATTGCCCTGGGAAATAAATACTTTCTGAGACTTGGACATGTCCGTCAGCTCCCCGGTTTAGTAGGCAGGGCCATTTTAAAGCCTCTCTCTCTCTCTCTCTCTCTCTCTCTCTCTCTCTCTCTCTCTCTCTCTCTCTCTCTCTCTCTCTCTCTCTCACACCCAATCATAAAATCCTTCTGTTGCTCTGGAACCTTCACTCACTAAAAAAAAAACAGAATGCACCACAAAAACCCAAGGAGCATACAAAACCATGGTTAAGCTGTTCCCTTCCTGGAAACGACACCATATTTTGTCGTATCAGCTCAATAAAAAAAGGTGGACGAACTGACAGCCGAAGTTTTCTACAAACTCCACAATTTTTCGTGCCATTTATATGTATAGTACTTTTAACACTTCACATTGTGTCAAAGCAGCTTCACAGAAGTATAGAAACAGAATAAAAATTGTGAAGTTTAAAATAAAATTTCTCTAACAATTTTCCTTAATGAACAAGCCTGAGGTGACGATGGTGAGGAAAAACTCCCTGAGATGATATGAGGAAGAAACCTTGAGAGGAAACCAGACTCAGAAGTGAACCTCATCCTCATCCTCATAAATAAAGTCCTTTCTGAAACAGTTTGTAGACCAGCGGAATTGTGTAGCCAAGATCTCCTTAGAACTACCAGGTCAAAGTCATTTCTAAGTTCAGTGACTTTTATTTTTGCATTAGAAACAAAAATAAAGTCAAAGATGTCTGCTGATAAAGTCATCACTGTACCGATGTCCACCGAGCCAATCAAACATACTAGAGAGCTGATAGGGACACACATCAGATAACTTCTAGCATGCTTAGATCTATCTAGAATGTTTTTGTTTAGGAGATGAGAACAAGTGCCATTGGAGTTTACTGGTGCTGATGTTTTATATAGAAGACAAGAACTTGAGAAACTTTCAAAACCTCCTTTTTTTAATTTGTTTTTAATTGCCACTTATCATCAAAATGACAAATCGCCCAAGCTAGAAACAAATATTTTATTAGCAACTGCAACGACTATGTGACTACATCATAAAAGATGACACAACTTGTTCGAGCAGCTACACACTCAGAAAATAAACAACTAAAAGCAATCAATTGTGTGCTCATAATATCTCAGTTCTTACCTGCAGCGTTTGTCCTAGTATGACATGATGAGTGAAGGTAACCAGAAAACATCCAGAAAGAACAACTTGTTATATCTGCATGACTGCTGTAGTTCTTGATGTTGTTATTGCGTTGTCATGTACTTCATGTACTGAAAACTTTATACCTCAGTGCTAGAGAATTCTCTTATCTGATTGGTCAGAAGGATTTAAGAAATAACACTAACTTATAATCATGGACGTGGGTTTATTAACGCTATTGGAAGAATTCATCAGTGTCAGCATATCAATACAGTGCAGGCTACTTCATAAACATGTCAACGTTACCAATCACAACGTTACCAAAATGATCAGCTGGTAAAGGAATGACGTTTAGGCTGCTACTTTATAACAGGCTAAAATTGTACATGATACATATAGTTATGAATGGTTTAAAAATTATAATGCAGATTAATACATTTTAAAAATTATAAAGTTTGGAAAGCTGAGTTCAAATCCCAGGTCCAACAAGTCGCCACTGCTGGGCCCCTGAGCAAGACCCTCAATTGCTCAGTTGTATTAAAAAAATAAGATGAGGGTTTGGATTTTTTTTTTTTTTAATACAACTGAACAATTGAGGGTATTTTTTTTTACTTTGAGATAAAATGTAAAAAAAAATTCTTTATGCCACAGAATCCATAACTAATCCAGACATCATGATGACATAATGGTGTCGGGTTCCAACAAAGCTGGTTAAAGAAGTTATGGTGGTGGTTTGGTCAGTTTTTTTTATTTCTTTGACATCCAAGGCTGATATATTACTGTCTTTGTTTATTTTCTAACCAGTTGACAGATTTGTTCAGGATATTTTCTTATGTAGTTGCATTGCTGCTTTACAGATAGGGAGCCCATCTTTTTTTCCCCCCTTCCCTCAACCCCAAGGCTGCTCCAAGTACAACAAAGTTGCCCGTGCAATATATCACACTGTCCTGGGATCCAGGCTTTCCCAGAGGTTTGAAAGGCGATCTGTATTCACCGCCAGACTTGACGTAGCATATGTCAATAAAGCATACCTGAACATTATGGTTATACAGCTGGCTGGCCCCAAGCCATTTCTGTAGAATAGAGAAAGGATGGATGAGGAAGGATAACAAAAAAATTATTTTTCTTTCTGAAGGGGATGTCAAGCACAGCTCTGTGAATAAGACTGCAGGTGAGGATGCACTGGAGATGTTAATACATCAATCCGTCTAAGAATCGTATGCAAAAGCACAGACGTGGGTCTTGCACTCTTTCACCCTGACCTTAATATCTAAAAATAAAGTTTAACAAATAGTGACTTTTCAATTACAAGAAAATTCCATAGTTGCTAATGCTTTCGACACACAGTGAGCTAAAGCGATGAAAACCTGTCCTACTTTCTCTTCTCCTCCACTCCAAGGTAAATAAGCTTTCTTGAGAGCAGCGCTGTTTGGTTCCACTCACTCGCTACAGCCGCCTGGGCTAATTCAAGCGTACAGCCCATGAAATAATAACACCTCATATGCTATGTTTTTGTTTTGTTTTGTTTTGTTTTATTCTTTTTTTTTCTGGCTGTTTTTTCCCTGAACATCTGTTTGACAGAGGAAATTAAACAATAACCTCTAGGTTACCGAGTTGCTGCACCACACACAGACAAATACATACAGTCATCCTATGAAGTCTGTAAAGACAAATTACTTATTGCATTCCTTTCCATGAGATTTGGAAGAGAGACAGAATATAATAATATAAGTTTCCCACCAGTTCCCCATGAAGAAATGAGCTAATCCAGTCTGCAGGATTGAACTGTTAAAGCAATAATCTCGCCTTCTATTCAGAATCGTACAGTAATAGCCCATGCTAGTAAGCACTCAGAATCTATGCTAGACCTTTTCAACAGGAGAATTATTTTTATATTGTTTAATTCAAACAAACAGGTTTTCTAGCATACTAGCTAACAGTAGCCTGACTATAGCTAACTATTGTGTAACTGAAGCTAAAGTGAGTTAACTGTGATATTGTCTAGTTTATATTAAGTTAGCAAACTAGCCAATGAATTTTTTGTAAAACTAATTTCATGTTATGGTGCTTCAAGCAGGATTGTAGACTGTATCTTACTAACTGTATCTAACTAGATCTTATACTAGTTAGTGGATTTTTTAGTCAACAAACAATTTAAGGTTTAAATTTAAAGTTTTCAAGCAAGCTATCAAGCAGCTAACAGTACCCTGACTATGGCTGACTTGTATATTGTGCATTTGCAGTTAAAGTGAGTTAACTATGAATTTGTGTATTTATATTTACATAGAAAATGTGTTTAAGTGAGTTAGATAGCGAATTTATATGTTTGGTGTTTCATAACAAACTAGCTAACGCGTGCATCTCAATGTTATTTTATTTGTTGTCGTTTATAGCACATTCTCAAAGTTGTGTCGTTATACGTTAAGCAGGTTGGTTTGCTATAGCTAGTGGATTTTTGTTTTTAATCATTAAAAACACCTACATTCTACATTCACAAGGTTGTTTTAGAAGAGATTTTTAGTTAAACATCGCTTGTGTAAGTAACCATGAGAGTGTTACAACAATGATAACAAGCTACTTAAAGGAAGGAAGATCATTCATTTGCTGAATTTTATTATTTTGGAACTCAGAGGCTTCAAAAAATATGACATCTAGATTCCCAGTAGTCCAAAATAGTGAGTATGCATGTAGCCCTGGTTTTTTAAGTGTATATTGGGATTCTTTTAGGGAGCAAACGTTCCAGTGTATTAGAATGTTTTAGAAATTTAGAGAACGCCATGATTAGTGTCCTGACTACTGGGTGTATCTCATTATTATTATTTTTTGCTATCAAGCTATCTAACAGTAACTGAATTACTTCTACCACCAAGTGTTTTAGCATGCACGCTATCATTAGGCTAACTGGGCAATTTTTTAGTGTGATAGATTATGCGACAATAATACCATGATGTTATATTTTGAGAGTATCGCCAAGCTAAAAACATGCGAGGAGGACTGCACATCCAAAAACCCCAAAAATGTTAGGGTACAGGTGCTGGGCAACAAATAATCAACGAAAAAACAACAGAAGAAGCCCGCACACTGATAAACTGCTCCAATAAATTTAATGGTGCAACGTTTCGACCATCAGGTCTTCGTCAGGCACAATATAAAAATGTGATCACCTCACCTCTAATTACACTCGATTTCAAAATAAGACACACTATACACGAAGCATTAATCAACTCACATGTTACAAAAATCTCAAATATACACAGAAAAATAGAAAAGAAAATATAAAAAAAAATTATATGAAAAATATACAGTTCATATCAACAATACAAAGTTTTGTATTTAAAGATCTATAAAAATGGCTTAATGTCAAACTTATCATTGAGCCCTAGTGATGACAACGTATTCAAAGTTTAAATCCAATAACACTCTCTTTGCAATAATTTTCTCTCATAATCACCTCCTCTCGAGGGCTTTTTTACTTTCTCAATACCAATATATTGTAAAGCACTGATATTATGACCAGCTTGTTTGAAATGAAGCGCCTTTGGACTACGTGTATCCCCCGTTCTGATGTTACTCAGGTGCTCACAGATACGGGTATGCAAGGATCTAGACGTTTTGCCGACATACGCCAAACCACAAGGACAACGAATGAGATAAACAAGCTAGCCAGCTGACACCAGACTAACTGTTGTGCTTTGTCACTTGAAAAAAAAATAATATGCAGGAGGAGTTGCATATCTTGTAAATTTCATTATGTTGACATAAGTTTGTGTGACGACATTTTCCCCAACAGACTTATTTTTGATTGTCATAATAAAGTGTCATAACACAACCGCATGTCAACAAAAACTGATTCACTTGACAAATGTGTTTCAATAAAATGGAAGAAAGTGGCCTGTTTAAAATGGGAAGTAAAATGTTAGGCAGTATTGATGGATGATGAGTCATCAAGGAGTCAACTCTTAAATGAATCATGTTACTTTTTAGTATAATGGAATCAAAATGCTTTTAAACATCTGATCTGTTTGTGATAGCTTCTGTTTCTGGCCGTCAATCACTGATTGCATGCTTACTGATTTAGCCATTATTAAAATAGTTTTTATTTAGTTTTAGTTTAGAAAAATGGCAGTCATTTAGGAGTCGATATGATTCCTTTGCAATTTCCACGAAAAATGAGTAAAGGTTTAAAAATTGCATTTTGCTGGGTCAGTTTTTTCCTCACATACAATGAATCTTAAATAATGAATCAACTAATTCAATAATTCATTTATTTACTAGGCATTCTGCATTATTTTAAGTTTCTTCCCGCTCTAAGGCTTTAAATTTTTTATCCAGCAGACATTTTCTATCATGAGCAAAACCAACAAGTTTCTTCTTCTGAAATTCTGAGCTAAAAATATAGGTACTAGAAATAAAAAGATAAAATGCATATAAAATTTTTAATATAAAAGTTCTTTGGTAACCACATCATGTGTGCCATTTGGGAAGACCAGACTTTCATCATTTTCAAAGGTGAACTTTGGGTAAGAAGTGAAAACTCCACCACTACTTCTGAATCTAGCTTATTTTTCTTCTTGGTAGTCGTTCTTCTTTTTTTTGCTTTCTAGATTTTCCCTTTTCTTTTTTGTTGTCGTCTTTTTTCCAGCATACTTATACAGTGTGAGCTGAAAGCCATCTTTGTCGGCCACGGTCTACGGCATCTGAATAGGGCCAAACAAATGGCCCCGTCCACCGAGTCCTGGAGAAGTGGCGCTGAATAGAATTCTTCCTCTGACTTCTCTCTCGCCAACCTCCCAGTGACGGACCGCTCCTTTCTTCTCTTGCTCTCGCTAATGGATAAGACAATATTTGCAGGAGCAGAAGAGGAGGAGGAAGGGTGTTTGGAGGGGGTGGGGGGTCCATTCATTAGCATTCAGCCGCTCCGTCCTTCTTTTTCTCTGAAGATGGGAGCAGATCAACTACACACATGCTTTCACACACACACACACACACACACACACACACACACACACACACACACACACACACACACACACACACACACACTAACTCAGACCCTTCCTCTCCCTCCCCGATAAACATTCTGCCCAGTTCTCTTTGATTTTTTTTTTTCCATCCTCTTGTTCTTTCAAAGACCATTTGTTTCCCTCCTCTTGGATTCTTGAAAATCAAAAAACGACAAAAGGGGGGAAAAAAATAGAGCGGGAGAAAAAGAGAAAGAGACAGGTGCGAGGTGATGGAGAACCGCAGAAATCCATGATGACCTCATCAAATTTGGCCAACATGTGAAAAGGGGACTCGCGTTGTTTGATTTGTTTGAATTTGTTGGAGAAACTAGACGGGATCGCAGTAACTTTCCACAATTCACACCGAGCCAAACCTTTTATTCCCCCAAAAAAAAAAAAAAAAAACTTTGAATCTTAATTCCAGGAGCTTCTGATGGGTGGGAGAAAAAACCTTGAGCATGATGGTATTTCTAGCTTTAAAATACATATCATAGAGCTACAAAAGTTAATCCTTTACCTTTCTGTGAATCCTTAAAATAATTACTGGAATGGTTTCAAATGGACTGTGCTTGATGTGTTTCAAAGAAGAAGAAAAAAAAACACCATTGTCAGCTAACAGAATTATAATTCTGACTCCCCATACGGTTCCCACCCTCTCTCTCTCTTTATCGCTCTCTCTCCTGTTTGATGTCCATTTAAGCTCGTCCCATGCACACTACTAATTATCACAGCGAGGTTCTTTCCGCATTTGATGCCGGCAGGGAAAACATTCCAGGGGACAGTTGCCATAGAAATGGGTTTAAATGCACCTCGGATCGGTGCTGGAGTTGCCGGCGTTTGTTTTGCGAGTCAACACAGTGATTGAACAAAAGGGCCAAGGCAGAGATTAGCACACTAAAAACTGGTGTCTGTGGAAGACTGCCATATGCCATCAATCTGCGGGCGGCCCTCTGCTCCGCGCTCCTATGGATAACCGTAAGGACTATATTTAGTCTTGAGCTCGGGCAGTCATTACCCAGCATCGCATTGTTGATACGTTCAAATATTTTTAATCTATAAAAATCTTGTTTACATATACAGATTAAGTGATTAAAGATGGATCGGGATCCCTGCGGTCCTGTTAGACTGGAATACATATGGAAATGGGAAAGGAAGTCCGATATAATGGACCAAAACCAATACAGACTGCAGCTACAACATGGCGAACATGTTTAAATCTCTGAGTGACTCTAGTTACAGTACTGAGGTAGAGCTGATGAACTAAATTTCTATTTCTAATAACTGGATCACAAACTGAACAGTTGTAATGAATATGACATATAATATCATATATTTGTTGGAGAAACTAGACGGGATCGCATAATGCATCATATTTGTCCATTTTTAACAAATAAAACATCACGGCAAAGCTGCCATTGTTCAGGAACACAAGTGAATCACACCAAATGACACGTCTACTCCTCTAGTCACAACAGTAGTGATTAGTGTCGGAAACAGCAGGGTTGTGTTGTGTATTTAACCTCCACCTGTTTCAAGGTAAAGGAGCTCGGAGCTACGTTTCAAACCTATAACTAACCCATTCAGATTGTGCTTCCACTCAAATAACCAATACTCCATGAATTGAAACATGATAATTATCCACTTGAAGTCACTGTTGGTTCCAGACTGATGTTCTTAACTCTTGTAAGTATGTAGTCAGAGATGGACGAGGCACATAAAAGCTCTAATGCTCAGTGGTTTGTTTCTTCGAACCCTAATCGAATAGGAATGTGTGTATAACAATAATAAAGGCTATTACCTTTATTATCGTCACACATACAGTACATTATACATTACCGCACAGTGAAAGTCTTTGCATATCCCATCTATTTGAAGGTTTAGGTTAGAGCACAAGGTCAACTATGATACAGCACCCCTGGAGCAGAAAGGGTTAAGGGCCTTGCTCAAGGGGCCAACAGTGGCTCTACTCGGCAGTGCTTGGACTGGAACCCTGATGTCCCAATCAACAACCCAGAGCCTTAACCATTTGAGCTACCCTAGGTTAAAAAGTGGAAGCACATTGTTTAGCCAATATTTGATTTTAAAGACTAACAGGACAGTCATATGCCGCTTTTGGCGTTCAATTCGATTCCCATGTTTTCCTGATTCTGAAAAGATCATCTGCATACACGATTCATAACAAGTCTTGGCACAACCTTGAAGTTTAAGTTGAAATATTTACAACAAATCAAAATTTTTGCTTTACAAAGGTCAGAAGGATTCTTAGGTATCCATCAGTTTTGACTAATTTATTCAGGTTACAATGTAATTACTAAATAATATGCATTAAAATAAATGAAATAAGTAAATTAGTCTAATCAGAGTCGATTGTAGAGATAAATAAATAAATAATTATAAAGGAAAAAAACAAACAATAAAATTCAATCATGGCTTTTGACTGACTGTCCGATTCTTTATATGGAAATAAGAGTGAAAAGAATGACTGCCAAAAAGAAGGTGCATTTTTCCTGCTTTGAAAAAATCATGTCTGAAGGGGTTAAGTGGAAATTACGATTCCCACCGAGTTATGCACCAGGATAGACAGGATCCCGTCTTGCCCTCGGGCTACATCGCGGCTCCAGCTGAGTGGAAACGACTTGCTTTTTGATGGCTGGTGTTAATTTAGTTTTTCCTGTTTTGCATGGTGCCATCTTGGTAAATTATAGCAGCTGGGTGGCTGCCGTCTCTGTGCGTGCGTGCATACGTGTGTGTGTGTGCGTGTGTGTGTGTGTGTGTGTGTGTGTGTGTGTGTGTGTGTGTGTTTGCGCATGCTTCCGTGGGTGGAGGCGGAGATGAGTCTCCCTGGCTCCTCCATAATTGCTCAAATACACTTTTAGCCTCTTCCACTTACTTTAATTATTATTCCACCCAAATTACAGCCACTGAAGTTTTTTAGACGACGGAAGCAAAATGTGCAGTGTTTTTGAGAGAGAGAGAGAGAGAGAGAGAGAGAGAGAGAGAGAGAGAGAGAGAGAGAGAGAGAGAGAGAGAGAGATGAGTTTCAGGGAGAGAGAGTGATGAGTTATGAGAGAGGACGTCATAGAGAGAAACTGCAAAGGTGAAGAGTGTCGGGTTGAGAACGTGTGTGTGTGTGTGTGTGTGTGTGTGTTTCCTCTGCTCTGTGCTTTATGAGCTCGCTCTGCTCCACTTGCCTCTTCGCCTGCAGCCATGTAGATTCGGACAGCCTGTGGGGTTCCTGATGGCTGCAGGCGATATCAGCCTGTGTCCGTCCATCTGTCTGTCTCTCTGTCAGTTCCGTCTTCCTCTTTCTGACTCTTTCTGTCTGTGCCAGGCAGGTAGATAGGTGTGAGACAGCAGTGAGAATAGTTGACCACGGGGTGAGTCAGTCTTGTCCATCTGCGGAACTAATAAACACCGTTATGTCCCAAATCCTCGCACTGACGTCATCCTTGTCCTTCTCCTCCCACTGGCACCTGCAGGCCTCAACTGCCTGAGTGTGAGGCTGTGTATGACCTGAGGGCAACCAAGTTACTACTTGGTGACATGTTTTGGCTGGGGAAAATACACTGGAATAATAATGACTCAGTAGAAATACTTGTATGATGAAATGCCATTTTAACGCTGCATTTGTTTCCTAAATCTTTTTTGGATTTAGAGCCAAAGGTTTTGCAATCGAGTGAAAAGGAAATATTCGCTTTTTATTTAAAAATAAAAAAAAAGAAAAGGTAAAGTGATAGATTAAGGTTTTATATAATATTTTCTAGCTGAATAGGTAAATTAGAGTAATAGTGCATTTATAAAGTGTTTCCCTTCTATAACCGTTTACTGTATGGGCAAACAGGAAGGACAGACGAGAGAGAGAGAGAGAGAGAGAGAGAGAGAGAGAGAGAGAGAGAGAGAGAGAGAGAGAGAGAGAGAGAGAGAGAGAGAATAATAATAACAGTAATAACTCTAATGAACTAATAGAGTAAAAATCTGTAGATCGGCTCCTCAGCTGAATCCAGACACTCATCTGCAACTCCAACATCATTTCATTTTTCACACAAGGTCCATCTTGAAACTATTTTTACAATTGAATATAACAGGATGTAATAAATGTCACCCTTGGCAGTGCTTGATAGATCGGCATAAATCAAACCAAAAAGTGCTAAATATATTTATATATTTTTGTGCGTGCGTGTGTATGATTTAGTACAGGTTAGGACGACACACCGTTCAATTATCTCAGATGCTCCACTTTCCTCTGGAAAAATCAACCTCTGTAAATTCTTCTCCCGGGCCGTGTGTGTAGCCCGGGGTAAATGTGCTGCTAATGGGAGTGACCCACCTGTTTTAGTCCAGAGATTCCTCCGGCGCTCACGGCTGTGCGCACATTCCTGTTAAACTTTTAAAAAAAAAAGAAGAGTCGTGTCACGTTTGCGGATGCCGACTACCCCGTCATGTCTGCTGTCCTGTTTCCTGTTTCAACAACTGACCAAAACTTATGAATTTAAAGCAAGACAATGTTTTTAACTGAAGAGTGAAGAAATCAATGCATGAGACCCAGTGCATGTGAGTGACCCAGGGGTTAAAGGTCACCATGGTAATCAGGTCAGAAGAATTCAATTTCCCACACACACTAAAGGGTGAAGCTTGTTCCCATCTGTCATACACACACACACACACACACACACACACACACACACACACACACACACAGACCTCAGACTGCACCTTGTTGTGATTTGTTATGCTATTTATGGGCTGGTGTAATGGCTGATTAGAGGCGTGAATAGATCTCTAGCGGAGATCTCTCTCTCTTGCACACACAGCATGTTAGATAAAAAAGCAGGAGACATGAATAGAGATGTAATAAGAGAGGTATTTAGACAGAGGACAAGGTGAACCTTAAAAGTCAGAGTGTTTCTAAAAGGTCAGCTCTGTATTCATTTGGGTTTCTGGTTTCCTGGTTTTGTCACACATTTGTTTGGGTTTGAGGCTCGGTTAATTCTGAATATATTAAAAACAACACTAAGTCTTTACACTGAGGTTTTCTGAGCTAACATTATTCGTACCACACTGCAGATGAAGTCCTGAACTGTGGTCAAGATTTGACAGATTTCATTGTTGATTCATTTCTTACAACATCTGTTTGGAATGTGTAATTTACAGATTTATATCAATGTGCTCATGTCAACAAATTTTCGTTTCTATAGCAACAAATTCAGAGACTGGTCCGAGAGATGCACCCCGATACACGGTATTAATAATGAACTCGCTTCATATTTGGTTGGGGTTTCATCCGCCTTGTGTTTGTGGAGTTTGCATGTTCTCCCCGTGCCTCGGGGGTTTCCTCCGGGTACTCCGGTTTCCTCCCCCGGTCCAAAGACATGCATGGTAGGTTGATTGGCATCTCTGGAAAATTGTCCGTAGTGTGTGAGTGTGTGAGTGAATGAGAGTGTGTGTGTGCCCTGCGATGGGTTGGCACTCCGTCCAGGGTGTATCCTGCCTTGATGCCCGATGACGCCTGAGATAGGCACAGGCTCCCCGTGACCCGAGAAGTTCGGATAAGCGGTAGAAAATGAATGAATAAATGAATGAATGAATGAATGAATGAATGAATGAATGAATGAATGAATGAATGAACGAAACATATAAATGTTGATATGTTGAAGCATGGCGTGTAGTTAACATTTTCCTGAAGGAGTCATCAGTGTCAGCTCTTTGTAAAAGTCAGTGGTAAAGAGATAACTTTAATTTGTCCAACATGGGAAAGGTTTTAGGAAACACTAGTTAGCACCTTTCAGTTTCTCAGTAACGTGACATACTGGTTTTATTAAGAGAAGTTAATGAATGTTTGTAGCTGTTATAAATCTGAACATGAACTTCTTTCGTAGAGGCTTCGCATCAAGTCACAAATAGATACGGCATAGAAAATACAATATGCGACTGGTTAATAAATAAGGATAGATAGATAGATAGATAGATAGATAGATAGATAGATAGATAGATAGATAGATAGATAGATAGATAGATAGATAGATAGATAGATAGATAGATAGATAGATAGATACTTACTTTATTGGTCCTGGAGGAAATTCAAGCATCTAGTAGCAACTTACAAATAAATAAGAGTTAACAACCACAGGAACCCCCCAACCACACACCCCCATTCCGCCCACCCACCCATCACCCAAACATGTGCAAATGATGTAATTTTAAGGATTTTTCTGGTCCACAACCTGGTCTACAACATTACACTCGAATATAAATTGATTAAAAGGTTTGATTGGTTATCCATTAGCATCACACCATCATACTGAGTGTTTTCTGCTAACATTTAACTTGTCAGGTGGCACAGATAGCTGCATGTTGCAGATAAATCCTTTATTGTAGATCATCCATAATGGGTGTTTATATGTCTTTGGAAAGCCACTAAAATATCTACCATATTAGAAAAAACAGCTTTCACCTTAGAAATATTGCCATGCTAAGAAATATCTGATGCTGAGAAGCTAGATCATGCATCCATGACCTCCAGACCTGCATCTTCAGTATATAGGCTACAGTTAGTGCAAAATGCAACCCCCAGAGTTCTTAGTTACCAGGTCGAGAAAATATGATCATATAACCCCAATTTTATCATCCTGACATTTTATACCAGTTAAGTTGAGAATTGATTACAAAATGCTGCTTCTTACATACAAGGCTCAAAATGGTTTAGTTCCCATGTATCTAGCCAGTCCTCAATTAGTGAGGAATCAGTAATTGTAGTTTCAGTAAAAGGAGAAAAAACACTAACCCCGCCCCCTTTGTTCGGGGTTAGAATGATTTTATTGTCCTTATTATAATATATGATCAGTAACTGGGTTAATGAGAACAGTGAGCATGTGTGCTAGGAACTAGATATTTAACATGAGAATCCTGTCATGTTTCATACCTAATATATTTTATTTGTAATAATAACAAAGATCTAAACTTGAGCATTAATACACCATCTGTGATTTAAATCAAGTAACAAAGTATGTTTATGTATTACAGACATCTTTGTAGTATTAGTTGACTAAATGCATCACACCTCACTAAGTACACCTGATGTTTGTTTACTAAAAATATGTCCGTCATTTTGCATTACAGTAAATTTCATTCTAATTTTGAGTTACTAAATTGATAATCAGCTGAAATCATGTCACTGGGGATACATTTTATCTTATCGATCACATCCATTTATGAAATGTAATCAAATGAACCATGTGGATAATGTTTTGTTTTCATTCAATTATCTTCCTTCAAGTCAGAGAAAACAAGACGGTTGAATCTGTTTACAGCAGCTAAACTGTAAGTGAAATAAACTGTACCAAGGTACCAAATAACACACACACACACACACACACACACACACACACACACACACACACACACACACACACACACACACACACACACACATGAAAAGCCATCCCAGGCTTGCAGTATAACCTTGAAGAAATTTCACCTTTCATCGACTGATAATTCCCTCTAGATTAGTGCTGAAACTTCATCAATACTCAACAGTCCAATAACCTTCACGTTACACTACACAACACAACACAACACAACACAACACAACACAACACAACACATACACACACATACACACACACACACACACACACACACACACACACACATACACACACATCTCACATGGGATTGACCGTTTGTGAAACGTAAGCTTTAAGAGAAAAGCTTGTAGTGAAAAAAGAGATGTTTAGAATTGCTAATAGTGCATCAGTCCATTTCAAAGACTCTCTCTCTCTCTCTCTCTCTCTCTCTCTCTCTCTCTCTCTCCCCTTCCCCCTGCATTCCCTCAATTCACGTTCCAGTGAAGAGCCGATCAGATATGGAACCTCCACTTGATCCGGCACAGGAAACATTAGCACCGAGGAACGATCTGGATTTCCCAGAGTGTCGGCTCCGCCAAGATAGGAAGCCACTTTAATCTTCCAAGATGGATGCAGATTCCTTTACAGATGGGTGCTTTGCTCACTTTTTTCCTCTTTCCATTCTGTCGTTTCTCTCTGTTTCTTTTTTTTTTTTTTTTGCTCTCCTTAGAGAAAACTGACCGGGTCAGCCACATGCACAGCAGGTAACAAAGAAGACTTTCCATTAGAGAAAACTCTGGAAGTTCCCCTCCAGATCCCTGTTTGAATTCTTGGTCAACTCTTATGCTGATGAGTGCAAAAGTTTGTGTACCCTTAGGGCAAACATAAAGAAGACATTCATTCGTACAATAGAAAGTGTTTGAAATTTTGGCCACTTGTGATAGTGAAACCCAAAATAATCTCAAAATCTATCACTTTTTGAATTGATAATTTGCCAAAAGTTTGCACTCCACTACTATCCACTTCTCCCTCAGCCAATTTTGAGGTTCTTCTAATTATGCAGATTAAACATCAGTGTTTTTTTATGGACCACAACTGCGGTTAGATATGTATTCGTTCACTCATGATTCATGATTCATGAGTCATTGTGGTTAACGAATCAGTATCATATGCATTGTGATGCTTTCTTTTCCCCAGTTGCTGCACCACAACATTACTTTGTCAGAGCCACTACTGTCTTTCTGACACAGATTTTGTGTATGCAATTTCTCCTTCAGTTAGTGATGAGTAAGATTCACTTCTCTCTCATCCAACAAGTCAGTGTTTAAACCAGTGAATCATTCAGTCATTTTTTTATTGTTTTTTTTAACACAATCTGCTTTCTGTGTTTTGTTTAATCATTTTTTGTAATTAATTTTGTAATTGTGTATTTTGCATTGTTGTGTATGCTGAACCTTGATGCACACTTCAGTAAACAATCTTTTTTTAAACTAAATTAAACAGTTCTCGTATCTCCATTCTCATTCAGCGAATCAGTTAATTCAGAGAGTAGCATTTAACTTTATTCAGTCAAAGCTGTGGGAAGTAGTCAATCAAAATAAATAAACAAATAAATAAATAAATAAACACAATATAACACACAAGAACATATACAATAAAGGATAGACCAACCAAGCTGACGGTTGTCTATGATATAACTCTGCATTAGGTCAAATACACAACGGAATAAAATGGTTAAGAAAAAAAGCCTTTAACTAAATAGACAAATGATTTGAGTTGCTAAAGAAATTTCAAATCTAATAATCATTCATAGTGAAAATACTGAGCTGTTGATTATAGCTATGCTACTCTAGTAACTCTAGTCAGCTTAGTGTACAGTCATTAGTGTACAAACCTGAAGTTTCATACACAATAATGCATTGACATTTGTCTCACTTTTCTTATCTTACTTTTCACCAGTTTGTATTTCCCATTTTAAACCTTGACACAGACGATGAGAGAAGTATTGTGTGCTCGAAGAAGTCCGAGCGCGGTGGTCCGAGCCGTCTGACAAAGACTTTTAGAGCCACGTGTCAAAAGGACATGCTGCATTAAACCGTCCGCTGACCGCTGATCTGTCAGCAGGGCCGACACATGGGTGGCTTTAAAGGTCAAAGCATGCTAGTAAAACCTTTTGTGTACAGCTGCAGATTAGCACAGTACTAAGGCATTTTCTTTATATGTAGATAATCCAAGTGTGAGCATAGATTTGATTTTGTCAACAAATTCCCTCAGATATCGTCCTGGTAGTCTTCAAGGGGCACTGAAGCACATTTCCTATCAGCCCGGTCCTAATCACTAATTAGCATTATCATAAGAGATCATGTGGTTCATTTCATTATGGTCAAGCATTTGTTGTTGTTGTTGTTTTTGTGTGTTGTTGTTGTTGTTTTTGTGTGTTGCCAATGTGTTATTAATAATCTTTACATTTTGTCTTGTATTTTCTGTTTAGTTTAAACTTTCTTGAATTTTAGCTGTTGTTTAGTACTTGTGACTTAAAGGCATGATAAGACTTTGCTACAAACAATGACATACAAAGGACATTAACCAAAAACTAGCAAAGAACAGATAAACAGGTATTTATATCTCTCTTTTACTCTCTTTCCTTGTCTTCCAAAATCTTCTATTTAATTTCCTAAACATCCCTTTACCTTTAAAGGTGCATTTTTTTTTCTGTTTCCTCACTCATTTAGCCAAATAGAGAGTCAAAAGGACTCGCTCCCTCTGGTGCACTTTTTGAAAACCATGCCATCAGTCCTAATTGGTTAGGTAGACACAAATGAAATTATCTTTCTAATAGGGAACTCTTCCTCCTGTTGGGAGACGATTGTACAAATAACGAACACCGTTCCTGAGCTGCCTCGTAGCCGTGCACAGCGTCGGCTTAAAATCATCGACAGAAATTCCAATTACGCTGAAAGTTTTTGGTATACAAATAAACAAGGCAAAGAACTAGACATACTACACACACACACGCACACACAAGCTGAGACAAGACAGGGAGGCATGACTAAAGGTACGGGAATCTGGTGTTTGCTTCACCGAGATTGAATATTTAACGAGGTGTGTGGTTAAAAAGGAACATAATGCTCCTGCATTGACAAGCTCATTAATTTTTAACCTACTGCACCGGGATTGCACTTGGAGTCCTCTGAATTTTTTATTTATTTATTTATTTATTTTTGCATAGAAAATTAAGATGTAGCATGAAAGTAGAAAATTTGAAAAATTGATCAAAGTCCAAATGGACACTTTGCTTGTATACAGCATTTTCTTCTTTCCCTGTTCGCTCTCTCAGCAACACTGATTGTCAATAGAGGAAGTGGCTCCCTGATGTTCTTCATGCTGTCAGACTCAGCAAACATGTTGCTCACACAAATGGGTTGCCACATCAGAGAGTCTCACCTCTCTCTCTCTCTCTCTCTCTCTCTCTCTCTCTCTCTCTCGCTTTCTCTCTCTCTCTCAAATTTCCTCATTTATCTTGTGTTCCACAAACCAGCACATCTCTAATTATTAAAACCTCCACATATTGTCTCACTCTTGAGCAGTGAAACAAATCAGTCCAGTTCTAAAAATTTAGATCAAATTAGGAGACAGAAAGCAATCCACAGTTTCCCTTGAAGAAGAATCCTGATTGGTCGCTTTGATGCTGATTCCTTTTCTATAGCAGCAGCTCCAGTAGTAGTGCCATCTTTAGCCCAGTGGTTATAGTACTGGACTACCGATTGGAATGTGGTGAGGTCAAACCCCAGAGCCACGAAGCTGCCACTGCAGTTCCCCTGAGCGAGGCCTTTAACCCTTAATTGTTCAGCTGTATAAGTGAGATAAATGTAAGATGCTCTGGAAAAGGGCTTTGCGCCAAATGCCATAAATGTAATGTAATATAAGAGAGTTTTATATCAGAGTTTTCATTCTACATATTACTGTTTCCATAGTAACAGTTAAAGGGCTTCTATAGCACACGATATTGTGTGTCCGCCGTGTCTGCCATAACGGATACCATAACGATGGTATCCATTGTTACCGATAGATTACACATTCATTCATTCATTTTCTACCACTTATCCGAACTATTCTCGTGTCACGGGGAGCCTGTGCCTATCTCAGGCGTCATTGGGCATCAAGGCAGGATACACCCTGTTATTTCATTCACTCACGCAATAACACACACTCATACACTATGGACAATTTAGAGATGCCAATCAACCTACTATGCATGTCTTTGGACTGGGGGAGGAAACCAGAGTACACGGAGGAAACCCCGAGGGGGGAACATGCAAACTCCACACACACAAGGCAGAGGCAGGAATCGAACTCCCAACCCTGGAGGTGTGAGGCGAACATGCTAACCACTAAGCCACCGTGTCCCCCCAATAGATTACACATGCAAATTCAATTTAGTCTCAAACTGGTACATTTTTACTAATTTACTAATTTAATTATTAATTTTCAAATTTTTTTGTAGCATTTTTAGTATGCCTTATTTCCTAAGTTTGTGGATACTGTTGGAATTTGTGAATTCATAGATGAAAAAGTTAGCTATCTATTCATCCATCTGTCCATCTATCCATCCATCACTATTTTTATATGTCCTGCTCCAAAAATCTGTGGCAGTTTGGGAAAACCTGTCGATTTCCACGGTTGCTGAATTCTTGCTGAAAGAAAAGTGTTGAAATTTTACTACAATATCACTACATTAAGGAGATATAAATATATTTCAAAACATTGATGCTGAAATGTTTATGGTTTAGGTTTATTTTAACCATGCAAAAATAAATAAATTAATCAATTAGTCGATTAATCGATTAATCGATTAATCGATTAATCGATTAATTGATTGATTAAATAATAATAATAATAATAATAATAATAATAATAGTAATAATAATAATAATAATAATAATAAACTAAATAGAAATTAAATAAATAGATTAAAATTTTTGTAATATAATACGACCAAGATTAAGTTACTAAACATTTCAGATAAAGGGTCCAAACTTTTTACCAGAAGATTTACCTTTTTTTAACTTTTTTTTTTTACACAAAACATTCTGGTGGAATCATTTAAAATAACATTATTCCACTTATTTATTGTGCAGGTTAATACAATAAATACTGTTCTTTTCTGTGTGTATATCAATTTAACAAACCTGCCATTATGCAGCTGTTTATTTATGTTTTGTTTCGTTGAATATTATATATACTGATTTTTGTGGACGTTAAATCCGCACGCTGAGCCGTGAATTCGTTCAGCCATGATCCTATCTTCAGCGTAGCAAAAGACTAAACACTTCAGTTTATAATCAACAAAATGTCTGAGATGCTGTCTGACATCATGAAAAAAAAAGTCTGGGAATTATTTAGAAGGTGGTAATACCAAGAAATGTAGGCAAAGAAGCAGAGCAAATTAAACAGCATTTAAACAAAATTAAAAGGTTTTATTAGTTTTAAGCCTAATGCACTTTAACAGTTACACTTCTAGATATATCTCTTCTACAGGATAAATAAAGGCGTAGTTTTTAATGTAGGATGCCAGGTCATCTAAAGTGTTTCAATGTTCAGTTATGCTCACACATTATAATACTAGTGTCTTGCTACAATTTGTATAAATGTATAAATGTACACAGGTTTCCTAAAAAAAAAACACACTTCCTGTGTTTACAATCTTCTTCCGCACAATGTTTTGTACAACGTACAGAATGCACACTGGTCAGCGCTATCGTGTGTTTTTGTCCTGTAGTGATTTGTATCGTCTGTCTGTACTGTCTTTAACCTTGTACTATTTGCACTAGGTTGCATACGATGCACTTTATGTGGCTAAGGCAACTTAGATCTGTGTTGTTGTCCTGTAGCATCATGGTCCTGGAGGAACGTTGTCTCATTTCACTGTGTACTTCGTCAGCTATATATGGTTGAAATGACAATAAAAGCTTCATGACTTGACTCGACTTGACTTGATGATTAATATTTGGCAACCGTATAATTCATGTGGAACTGTTCATTACTGAAGCTGTTATAGTGAGGGGCAAATATTCATGAAGAATCCTAAAGGGGGAATTTCATCAGAGAACCTGTCTAGTTTATAGAGAGGTTCTCTACAAACTAGAACATCTCTACAAACATCTTTACCTCTTTATGGAGATACAGATACTGAACAAAAAACAAAAAAAACTAGGTGAACCTGCCAAGATCAGCAATTCTTCTTCTCTCTCTCTCTCTCTCTCTCTCTCTCTCTCTCTCTCTCTCTCTCTCTCTCAAACACACACACACACACACACACACACACACACACACACACACACACACACACACACACACACGCACCCCTCTCGCTCACAAACACACACACTCACTCACGCACTTTCTCTCTCTCTCGCTCTCATACGCACACACACACACACGCATACACATACAGTACACTCGCTCTCTCTCTTGCTCTCACACACCCTCTCGCTCTCTCAAACATTTACAAGTACTTTGTAAAAAAGTGCCATAAAGATTTGGACATTGCACCCCACATGCCAGTCCTTCATATTCA
The DNA here is from genome assembly GCF_022655615.1 of Tachysurus fulvidraco. Taxonomy (NCBI): domain Eukaryota; kingdom Metazoa; phylum Chordata; class Actinopteri; order Siluriformes; family Bagridae; genus Tachysurus; species Tachysurus fulvidraco. Next base: position 6,861,183 of record NC_062520.1, on the reverse strand, counting down.
TCCGTCTCATGGCTTTATAGAGTGCAAGTCAGATTTTGAAGATCACTTCTACTTCTTTTAATTTAAACATAACACTGAATCTCTGACAAAAAAAAGCTTGATTCCTAGCCATGTGATGAGGTAAAACTGCTCAGATCACTCACTCAGCATGTGAACACTGACTGACAGTACTGGGAGGTTAAGAGACACTGAAATGTAATGTAATGTAATCATAAAGACTTGCTAAACATGCACGTTATAATCATGCCATTCTCTATGAAGAGAAGAAAAGACTCAGGCCTAAAAAAAAAAAAAGCCTAAAATTAAAGAATTAATAATACTGGTTTAAAGTGTGTGAGCAAAATATAAGATAGATAGATATTGTGATGTAGATCAGATGTGTGTGTGTGTGTGTGTGTGTGTGTGTGTGTGTGTGTGTGTGTGTGTGTGTGTGTGTGTGTGTGTGTGTTTGTGTGTGTGTGTGTTAACTTACATAAATAAAGCAATGTATTCAAGGCCATGTAAAGTACATAATGTACACCGTCTCATAATTAATTTATTATTATATATTTTACTTATTTATTTGGCTGTGGAAATGTAATGATCAGTTATCAGTTTATATCTATACAAATGTTAATTATTAATTAATTTAATAATTTTGTTTGTTTGTTTGTGTTTATTTGTTTTTGATAACTTACATAGTTTTTTAATATTTTGGGGGTTTTTTTGTATACTGTATATTGGATATGTTGCATATATTCACCTTTCATTTTCATTTGTTTGTTGTTTCTTTAAATACTTTGTTATTAATGTTTAATTATGTATTTTTCATATTAAATCACATGAAACTGCAATCAGGGAGAATTCTTTTTAATCTGCATAGAGAGATTTTCATTTGATGAATAATTTTACATCATATTATTTTCATATCATACTCAAGTGTGATAAGAAGTGAATTCCATCAAAGTTTTTAGAAAGAGCGTTTTTAGAGAATATCAGTGTGAATGTTCAGATAAGGAACAGTGAGATGCTGCTGGCTTTAGTGCACAGAGATCAGAGTTAATATCACTGCGTCAAAATGTACCTCATATTCTTAGATAGACTTCATTACAATTTAGTTACTACAACAGATGCCTTGAACTGGACTAACTTAGGCTGTGTGTGTGTGTGTGTGTGTGTGTGTGTGTGTGTGTGTGTGTGTGTGTGTGTGTGTGTGTGTGTGTGTGTGTGTGTGTGTGTGTTTGAGTGTGTGTGTGTCTGTCTGTGTGTGTCTGTGTTTCTGTCCGTGTGTGTGTGTCTGTGTGTGTCTGTGTTTCTGTCCGTGTGTGTGTCTGTGTGTGTCTGTGTTTCTGTCCGTGTGTGTGTGTCTGTGTGTCTGTGTGTGTCTGTGTTTCTGTCTGTGTGTGTGTGTGTCAGTCTGTCTGTCTGTATTAAAAGAACATCAGTATTTGATCTGACCTTGTATTTGATTCAAAGCTGCTGCAATTAAAAGGAAAACCCTCTATTTATCCCCTCATGACCGAGAACCATGTGGTCTCAGGGCATCCGGTTCAGTTCCAGACCTCCGTGTCCGTCCCGCAGACAGAATCCACCCATGCGTCAATATGCCAACCTAAACGGAAAACGAAAGAACCACACCAGCAGGGAATAACAAGACACTCGTGTAGGTTTTATTAATCACAGACCATACTGTAGGAACCTGGTGGTCTTAGCGCTTAGCTCCAGGGACTTATCTAGCAATATTTGCTTAGCGGGATTGAACCAAACACTGAGAGGATTGTAAAAGTGTCAGACTTATTGACTCAGAGAAAATGGTTATAAGCGAGACAATGGTAACAGCTTGAAAAGAATCTAATCAAGTCATTTACTGGCACTAGGCTAAATGAGTTGTGTACTTAAAGGGGCCACATTATCATTAGCACCTGCGGATAACAATGCATGCGGCTGCAGAGGGCGTTAAGGAAATGCTGAAGCACAGCTTTTTATAATCCCTGCTTAGACCACAAAGTACACTTCTGTACTCTTAAGGTGCGTCATTAACTAATGGAATACACATTACTTTACACAGACAGATTTTCATTGCATTCTGCCTGAAGAAATCTGCAGTCTGGCTGAACACAGATAAAACCTGCCGCCACATTTTTATGTGTAAAAGGCAGAGAACTTTATTAGAACATTCAGGAAGTGTTGAACCAGTTCTTAGGAAGCTTGCCTGACCCAGACCGGGTAAAGCGGTTTCTGAAGATGTATAAAAAGAGGTAAGCATGTTAGACTGTAACTAAGTATATAACTAAGGAGAAAATCATGCACGCTGCTAGGAAAAGAGGTAAAAATCCTCAACAAAGTCCTGTGACCTGAGTTACTGCTATCACACTCAGGTTGGTTATCTTACTATAACTTCAAACCACATTGTGTTTTGTCTCAAAGCAGCTTAACATAATTATCAAAACAATAAAAATGTTCATTTTAAACTTTAATATTTAACTCTAACATTTATCACTAATGAACAAGCCAGAGGTGATGGTGGTGAGGCAAAACTCCCCGAGATGATTTGAGGAAGAAACCTTGAGACGAATCAGACTCAGAAGAGAACCTCAACCTCATTTGAGTGACACTGGATAGGAAATAATGTAAATGTTAAATATTTCCTTTCTACAACAGTTTGTAGGTAGAGGAACTAACAGGTTAACACAATTTCACCAACAATGTTCACCACAAACCCAACACTAATTCTGTCCTGCTGAAGTCTTCAAATGATTGGCAATGAAGACTCGAACACAAAGCTGACCGACAAAATAGTAGCTCAAAGACGTCGTCTCCGGTCTCCAGGCATCCCCGTCCATAGCAATCCCATGTGTCACGGGCTGTGCAGATCTAACGTCGTGGAGCGTCCATGGAAAAGGTTACTTCCTGTTGTGAACATTATAACGCACAAATCATCATTTCTTCACTAGCCTCTCATTTTTCTTTCTCTCCGGAAGACAACAAAAGACTTTCCCATGGATGAAAATATTTACCACTGACTTATACAAAGCACTGACACTGAAAGCTCTTTCATAAGAGTTCAATAAATTTACAGAAAACATCACTTTATCAACAATGTTGTGGGGTTTATTATTTGTGGTTTGTATAATGTTGTCCATACAAGTCTCCATACAAGTATTAGCTGTTACTATAGAAACTATAACCCTTGAAGCCGGAATCACCCACAGTCGGAGTTGCTGTTATAGAAAATGAATCCACATTATCTGACCAATCAGATTTGAGATTGAGGGCCCAACAGTGGCAGCTTGACAGTTGACTGCCCAGTGGTGGTATAACAGTATATCAGTATAATGTTCTTGCAAAGCATGTTTAATAACATGAACGTTCTTTCAACTTTCCCGATTAAACAACAAGAAGCACCATTGACATATTTATCATTCTTGCAACTAAAAATTACTAATCACAATCAGTCATGAGTTCAAATTCCTGTGGTGCCCATGCGAGGCTCTTGAACACATCCCGTAATCGTCAACTGCTCAGTATTTTTAGATAAGTGTATCTCACACTGTATTAAAGTGTCTGTGAAATTCAGTAAATGTAAATCCAAAAACATTCTAGGAACCAAAAGTAAAATATCCATAACATCCATACAACAAAAGTCTAACCTAATAATAATTGATTAAATTAGGTTTAACTGGTTAAACTCACTTTCTAAATGTTAACCCTGTGATTCTGCAAACCTTCACAAGGAAACAATGGAGGAGCTGCTGATAATTTAGATACAATTTTATCTTACCTTTAACCAATTTTTTTTGCACCGTTCTGATAAAGAGTAACGAGAAAGTTTCTTCCGCTGTTTCACTCAGACATGACAATGCTTATCTAAGGCTGCCATTACAGCATTTATATCTACATAAATAGACTCATATGGTCTGGGGAAACCTGATCCCAGACTTGCACTGCTATTATTTTGACATGCTTTATAAATGTGGGTCACGTTAACAACTTCCCAGATCTCTGAGTAGAGGAAAAGCCCAGGGGCCTGTCCGGTTCAGAAACATCTAAGCTACATAGCACTAGTCTTCCGAGCGTATTGTGTTCGGAGGCGTCCGGAAGCGAGGAGACAGCCACAAAAGGCCAGTGATATGTCTGTTCAATGAGGCAGGGAGCGCAGGCGATGGGAAACAGCTCCATGGCCTCTTTCTGAAACCGGAGAACCCAGGCTGATCCGTCAGCCGGCCGAGATATGATCCAGCGTTCTTTCAGCCCTCGTGCAGGGCCGAGAACAATGATGCGGGACGCTGGCTGCACCTTCACCTGTGATTCTGCCAGGAGACTGAAAAAGGCAACAGATGTTGCTTTACAAAAGGGAACGAGGTTTAGCTGCACGAGAGGAGAAAATAGGTTCTTTCAGATATCGAGGCTCTGTATGCGATACCAGAAGTCAAAAATGTTGTGTCAATTTACCTGCACTATCATAATCCTGTCATGATTTTCTAGTCTTAGGTGTCATAACACAAACCTATGATTTAAAGCCACATGACTTGAAAATTAAAAATGAACAAATGCAGTCGTGACGGTTGTAAAATACAGTGTTTATGTAGGTCTCATATTGCCTTTTTCTTTTCTTTAACTAATTTTTTTTTCTCCCAGGATTTATAGTCTCACTTTCTATCATATTCTGTAATAAATGCTAATTAGTGAGATTAAAATTTTGCTCTACAAACCATACGTCTGAGCTGATCTAGGTATAACTTCATTCTAAAAGGTTTCTCTCATCTCTAAAGTGTAAAAATTATCAGGCAGTTTATTTGTATCAGCATTTTGATGAACTACTACTTCTAATAACTTAAAAGCGATATTTACATTTGCCAGTATTTAATATATACAGTGCTGCAGTAGATTTGAGCCACACAGCTCTAAGGTGATCGGAAGCTTGGGTGGCTTCACTTAAGGTGTGAATAAATGTGTGAATGTGTGTGTGTGTGTGTGTGTGTGTGTGTGTGTGTGTGTGTGTGTGTGTGTGTGTGTGTGTGTGTGTGTGTGTGTGTGTGTGTGTGTGTGTGTGTGTGTGTGTGTGTGCATGTGTGTATCTTTGTGTGCAATAGACTGGTGTCCCATCCATGGCTCCAGATTCCATGTGACCACTGACCAAGATGAATGAATGAATGAATATACAGTACAGACCAAAAGTTTGGACACACCTTCCAGTTTGGACACACCACCTTTTCAACAGGACAATGACCCCAAACACACCTCCAGGCTGTGTAAGGGCTATTTGACCATGAAGGATGACCTGGCCTCCACAGTCACCGGACCTGAACCCAATCGAGATGGTTTGGGGTGAGCTGGACCGCAGAGTGAAGGCAAAAGGGCCAACAAGTGCTAAGCATCTCTGGGAACTCCTTCAAGACTGTCGGAAGACCATTTCAGGTGACGACCTCTTGAAGCTCATCAAGAGAATGCCAAGAGTGTGCAAAGCAGTAATCAAAGCAGAAGGTGGCTACTTTGAAGAACCTAGAATATGACATATTTTCAGTTGTTTCACACTTTTTTGTTATGTACGTATATAATTCCACATGTGTTAATTCATAGTTTTGATGCCTTCAGTGTGAATCTACAATTTTCATAGTCATGAAAATAAAGAATGAGAAGGTGTGTCCAAACTTTTGGTCTGTACTGTACATCAATTAGATAGATAGATACAGTAGATAGATACAGTAGATAAATACAGTAGATAGATAGATAGATAGATAGATAGATAGATAGATAGATAGATAGATAGATAGATAGATAGATAGATAGATAGATAGATAGATAGATAATTTATTGATCCAGGATACCTATTGTATACCTATTGAAGTATCCCCAAGTTTTAATACAGGAAGCATCTGCAAGCCATTTCAGCCCTTCACACACTCATTATGTATTGATTAAGGAATGCAGGCTACTAAAACGTCTCTCTGTTTTGGATCCTACAGTCCTCCCAGGCAGGCAGGCAAGATGCCTACAGTCTTAAATATGGCGATAAATAAAACAGGATTTCCAGTGGATCAGAGTTTAAACCTGTTTTATTTAGGCTTAATGTAAGCAGGTTGTCAACCTCGGATTATTAGAGCAGGAGAAGCTGTACAGGCGGAAAAGGAGGTGGAGAGAATTAACGCCTGGGTAATCTGTACTGTAACACTAATTCATCTATGAGAACAAACTTTTGCTATTATAGGTGACAGCTGTAATGAAATCATCGCCGCTTTAATTTCCGTCTGCGTTCTAACACTTCAGCAGTGACTTTGTGCAGTAGCTTTGGATTAGCTCAAGTCTCAGACCAGGCACAGACGATAATAGCACTTTATACCACAATGTTAACGAATTCTCAATTATGATTGGTCAGAAAGGTTACTATAGCAACAACATCCACAGAGACATGAACTTTGCATTATTGTCCAACAAAATCATTCATAATTATAATTTATTTGTTTTTCAGCCAAGAACATTTATTTTTTGCTCGTGTTTTTTTTTTTTCGCACAAAATTATTACAATTGAAAGCACAGGATTCTTCATTTAAACATATTATTACATTCTATGACAGATTCACTCAAGAGAGCTTTGATGACATCACACAACACATCTTTGGCCAAATCTGCAGAAAATCTGTGGTAATTTTGAACAACTCCTCCAAACATTGTGAAGTTTTTCTTGATTTTGCTTTAAATTATGCAATCATCAATAAAAAATTGCACGAACACATAATCAAAGATCAATACAATATGCAGATTTAAACAATAATGCAGATTTAAACAAATAAACAAACAAACAAACATATATATATATATATATATATATATATATATATATATATATATATATATATATATATATATATATATATATATATATATATATATAAAGACTAGCTGTAATTTCCATAAGGTGAACATAGAATTGTGGATATGGTAAAGTTTCCTATGAGGAAATGTTTATGTAATATTTTTGGAAGGAGGCCAATAAACGTGCTTTCAACTTTGCTGGCATGGGAAAGTCTTCAGGCCAGGGAACTCTGTGCTTTCTGGTTTCTCAGTAACATGACAAGCTGCATTTTTTGTTTTACTTGTGATGGGATAGAAACAAAAGAGAAGCTGGTGATGGAATGACAGTTTATAGCTGTTACTGCATAATGCAAGTGATAACAGGAACAAACATGTTTTGGATATAACTACAAAAGTGGGAAGAAGTGAAACATGTTGTTCTGGAATTAATCATTAAAATGGGAATCATTAACAAATTGCTGTAAAGTCACATCATCGTGTCGTTGATTATTTTCCTAAAACACCACACACCATTTACAGTGGTGTGAAAAAGTGTTGGCTCCCTTCCAGATTTTTCTTTTTGCATGCTTGTCACACTTTAATGTTTCAGATCATCAAAACAAATTTAAATATTTAAATATATAAAAAGTTAAAGATAACACAAGTAAACACAACATGCAGTTTTTAAATTAAGGTTTTTATTATTAAGCGAAAACTAAATCCAAACCTACATGGCCATTAGTGTTTGCCCCTAAACCTAATAACTGGTTGGTACCATCCTTAGCAGCAAGAACTGCGATGAAGCATTTGCGATAACTTGCAGTGAGTCTGTTACAGCACTGTGAAGGAATTTTGGTCCACCCGACTTTGCAGAATTGTTGTGATTCTGCCACATTGGAGGGTTTTCGAGTATAAATTGCCTTTTTAAGGTCATGCCACAGCATCTCAATAGGATTCAGGTCAGGACTTTGACTGGGCCACTCCAACATCTTCATTTTGTTTTTCTTCAGTCATTCAGAGGTGGACCTTCTGGTGTGTTTTGGATCATTGTCCTGCTGCAGAACCCAAGTTCGTTTCAGCTTGAGGTCATGAACAGATGGCCGCACAAAATGTCCTTCAGGATTTTTTGGTAGACAGCAGAATTCATGGTTCCATTAATCACAGCAAGTCTTCCAGGCCCTGAAGCAGCAAAACAGCCCCAGACCATCACACTACCACCACCATATTTTACTGTTGATATGTTCTTTTTCTGAAATGTAATGTTACTTTTATGCCAGATGTAATGGGACACAAACCTTCCAAAAGATTTAACTTTTGTCTTGTCAGTCCACGGAGTATTTTCCCAAAAGTCAATATGTATATATACATTTATATATATATAATCAATATGTTTTCTGGCAAATCTGAGACGAGTCTTTATGTTCTTTTTGCTCAGCAGCGGTTTTTCGTCTTGGAACGCTGCCATGCAGGCCATTTTTGCCCAGTCTCTTTCTTATGGTGGAGTCATGAACACTGACCTTAACTGAGGCTAGTGAGGCCTGCAGTTATTTGGATGTTGTTGTGGTGTCTTTTGTGACATCTTGGATGAGGCGTTGCTGCTCACTTGGGGTAATTTTGGTCAGCCGGTCACTCCTAGGAAGTTTCACCGCTGTTCCATGTTTTTGCCATTTGTGGATAATGGCTCTCACTGTTGTTCACTGGAGTCCCAAAGCTTTAGAAATAGCTTTATATACTTTTCCAGAGTAATAGATCTCAATTAATTTCTTTCTCATTTGTTCCAGAATTTCTTTGGATCTCGGCATGATGTTTAGCTTTTGAGGATCTTTTGGTCTTCTTCACTTTGTCAGTCAGGGTCTTATTTAAGTTATTTCATAATTAAAACACTTTTTCACACAGAGCCATGTGGGTTTCCCGTAATAATAAAAACCTTCATTTAAAATTTAGATAAAAGGTTCTAAAGGTGACGAGCAGTGAAAGTGACGTGACATACGGCTAAGTACGGTGACCCATACTCAGAATTCGTTCTCTGCATTTAACCCAACCAAAGTGCGCACACACAGCAGTGAACACACACACACACACACACACCGTGAACACACACCCGGTTCGGTGCCTTGTTCAATTGCACTTCAGTCGTGTTATTGCCGGCCCGAGACTCGAACCCACAACCTTAGGGTTAGAAGTCAAACTCTCTAACCATTAGGCCACGACTAACACCCATCCCCCCCCCCCCCCCCCCCGTAGATTCTCCGTAGGATCTTCTTCTCGATGTTACATTCAAACGATACACATCGAGCCCTAAAACAGACAACTTTTGTATCTGAGGCTGTTGTTTTAGGAATAAACACAATAATCTCTAGAAGCTCTTGGAACAAATACTTAAAATAAATTAAATAAAACCTTTAATGAAGAACCAGGTGAAGAAAATCATCTTTATGGAAGATAGATAGAATTATATTTTCTGAAACCATGTAGACACATTTGCATAATCCAAAATTATAATTCAAAAAGCATAAATATTATGAGGAGAAACCAGTAACAACAAATAAATAACAGCTTACAGACTTCTCTGTTTTTTTTTTTTGTTTTTTTTTTGATAAATAGGATTTTTTGAGTTCAGTTTAAGGAACTTTTTCTTCTTCTTCTTCTTCTTCTTCTTCTTCTTCTTCTTCTTCTTCTTCTTCTTCTATTGTGATTATTCATCTTTTCTGATGACGCTAGCACTCGCGTTCTCTCCGTGTCTCCACACCACCAACCATTTCACCGTCTCCCTCTAATTACATGTCAATAACTCAGTGTTTAATTTTAATGGCCAAGAGAAATTCATTTATTCTGTTCACACCGCCATCGCAGTGATTTGCAGGGAAGAAAGATAAAATCTCCCTCAAGGTAAAAGGAGGTGAAGATAAGAGAGGACTGGCTGTTCTTCTCTTTTTTTTGTTTTTTTTTTAATATTCTCACTCTCCTTTCCTTACTGAGGTGCATTGAGGTCTTGAAAATTCCTGAGTTAGTACAATTTGATTGCTGCTGTCTGTGGGATTTAAGGTTGATGATGGGAGGAGTGAGAAGCATGTTTTGGCATTCACACACACACACACACACACACACACACACACACACACACACACACACACACACACACACACACACACACACACACACACACATATGAAGTCTAATGTTCATCCTGGATTAATGTCTCCCAATTAAAATTATCTTTATTTAAATTATCTTTATCTTAAAAATGTGCTTTATTTTAATTTTTAATATTTTTACAGAATTATAGAATTATTCAATTCTAGATTTTTGAGATACTGACACCTATAGCTATAAAAAAGTAAAAGCATAGACAGTTTGCGGTTATTTTTATACCTAAGTAATATTTTGTTCTTAAACTCCATAGAAATAGAAAAAAAAACTGATACAACAAAAAATCATTTTTCAAAAATATCCACAATTTATATTGTAATTCTTGTAGTTTGTTTGCATGCAGCCATGAACATTATTCGTTAAAAATCTAAAATACCTTATATAATGCGTACTTGTGTAAACATTGCACATTTGTGCTGTAACAATTTTTGTCTCTTGCCCTGCTCTTTCTCTTCCACAATGTCATCTCCAGAGGGAGGCTTTGGCTTTTGTCGACTGTTGATTCTAGAACGCGTGAAAAAGCAGGAAGTTTGGTTAAGTGGGGAAAGAAAGAGAAAAACAACAGGATCCCCAACCCCCATCCACCTTGTACCCTCTCACCCCCACCTCCAGCTTGATTTGTCCTAAATGAAGGCATCTCTGCATGCATTCCTTGTGTCCCTGACAATGCACAGAGTTCCTTTAGGCCTGAGCGGGTGCTGAGCCTTCGCCTTTGTCCGCTGATTAACTGCTACATTCAGGGCTCAGCTTGCTAATTGCATAGCCTGTATAGCTCGCTTGTATTACTGTTAGAACTAATGAGACACAATTACTGCACCCTGCAAATCTCTGGCTGCTGCGATCCCTAAGTGCCCCAGAACTCAAGAAGAGCTCACATAGAAAAGAGCTGTAACACTGTTGTAAAGAAAAAACAAAACCTATGCGGGGATTCCTTCTTTTTTTCTTGGGGTTTAAAAAATAAATTCATGTATTTGTAGCTGCTTAATAATTAGTTCCAAGAGTGAGCATGCAAGAGAAATGACAAAGCTGGGGGAAATTATCAGTGTGTGATGTCAGAGTTTTTTTTTCCTTTAGGTTTTACAATCTTTGTATACAATGAAGAACCCCACCATGTAACTCATTTAACCGTGTTTATACACAAATTAAGAGATAAATAAAAATAGATTTTTTTAAATATAGGATTAAATTTTATATGAAATTCCACTTTTTCTAAAAATCACATTTATTAAAGAATAAAAAAAACCTGAAATTTAAAATAATGGCATGTGCTTGGAAATATTAACAAGTAGTTTTGTTGACAGCCAAAATTAAAGCAAAATATAGTAATATTTTTACAGGTATACTGTACACCAAATATATTCTACACAGTGATGCAAAAGCAGGAATAAAATAATAATAATAATAAATTCATTAGAATCTAGCACAAAAAAAACATTATTTATTACATATTAATGTGGGTCTTGTTCAGGGTCCCAGTGGAGGCAGATTGGTGGTGCTGGGATTCAAGCTCACAAGCTTCTGATCAGTAGTCCAACACCTTAACCACTAAGCTCCGACATCCCACATTTACTAATCATTTTTCTTCTACAGAAAGTAAAGTGCTACCCTGAGACCATATAATTCATTCTGCAGAGCTACAGAAATCAGGGTTATGTTTATTGTCCTTCAGTTACAGTAAAATTAACAAAGAATCAAACAAAACAACATTAAGACAAATCTGAATGTCGACTCAATGAATGTTGGAATGTTTGAATGATCAATTACACCTTTAAAATATCCATCCATGTTAAATCTCACCGATTCATTTTCCTCTATTATAACCACGTACAGTGTATGCTGGCTTAGTAGTTAGCATGCCTGCCTCACACATGTGGGATTAGGGGTTTGAATCCTGCTTCTGCCCTGTGTGTGTGGAGTTTGCATGTTCTACCCTATGCTTCAAGGATTTTTCTCTTGGTTCTTTTGGTTCAACCGTTTCCTCCTCAGTCCAAAGACATTCATGGGTGTCATCTCTAAATGTTTCAATGTGTGTGATTGTGCGCTGTGAAGGGTTGGGGTCCCACAACTTGTGCTACAAGTCCGCCTGGGATAGACTCCAGGCTCCCTGTCACCCTGTGTAGGATAAGTGCTACAGAAAATGTATGGATAATTAAACAAATCTCTTATATAGGGCCTTGTATGGCAGAGACTTGTTTACATTTACAGCATATGGCAGATATCCTTATCCAAATCGACATACATTTTATCTTCTTTTATACTGTATAACTGAGCAATTGAGGGTTAAGGGCTTTGCTAAGGGATGCAGCAGTGGCAGCTTGGTACAGTAAACCTGGGATTCACACTCAAACCCTTGTGATCAGTAGTCCAACACCTTAACCACTGAACTACAACAAACACTCACATTTATGAAATCTAAATAAGGAGTCTTCAGTATCAGAACTTTCTACTGTAACTGTGTTTGTATCGTAACTTTTTCTAGCTACAAGAATATAAGTATATAACAGGAATGAACTGGGTTATATTGATGCTCCTCTAGAATGTGTAACTATAAATTATATGTTGTTCTGTGTAGCTCTGTCTTCCAAGTAGGACCATGGTCCTGGAAAAAACATTTCACTATGTACTGCATCAGCTATATATCGTTGAAATGACAATAAAAGCTTTCTGACTTGACCCTTGACTTGACTTGAACATGCATAAAAAAATCACGTATTTTTAAATTCAGATTCAAATTCAAATTATATTAGTCGCATTCACAATCAGTGAAAATGCATTTTTTTGATTGTCCATTTTATCAAAATACAGTCAAATAAATTAAAAATAAAACAGAATAATAAAGATGGAATTATATTTTACATTAACGTTGTATGAATCAATATAAAGTTATAGAAATTGATACAGTATATCAATATAAATGTAAAAATGGAATATAGAATCTAAAAGAAAAGAAAAATACAAAATATTAATTATTATTAAACAATAAATAAATAAATAAATAAATAAATAAATAAATAAATAAATAAATAAATAAATAAATAAATAAATAAATATTTGCTGTTGCATATAGAAGAACACAGCATTAAATGATGGGGTTGTACTATTCTACTTCATGACATGTTGCTCCACATCACTTCATCTTAATTTTCTTTCAGCATTTTTTTCCTTATTGGACCAGCTTAATAAATAGACCCTAGTATGAACAAGCATGATAAAAGGTGATTTTTTAAAGTACCAAATTACAGAAAAGATTTTTTGCCCAGAACCCTCAACATTTTCCCATCAACTGCTGACTTAAATCAACTGCTGCTCAATATCCTCATTACTTCACATGAATTCGCAATCATGAATTGATGCTGGCTCAGATCGGTCTTTTCTCCCTGCTGCTATTAGACTTTACAATCAAAGCTGCTCTCAGTGAACCAGTCACCATAATACACACTGTTATTATTGTATTAACTGCAATAATAAACAATAACAATGTATTTTAAACATGTGCAATAACAGAAAAAAGTGCAATATTACCTATGTGCTTGGCATATTTTTATACATTTTGTTTTGTATATACTGTATATTATATTGTGTCTCTATTCTTTTTATATATTTGCATTTTTTTACTCTTTGCTGCTGTAACAGTGAAATTTCCCCATTGTGGGACAAATAAAGGTATGTCTTATCTTATCTTATGTTATAATGAAGGAACATACTTAAATAAATAAATAATTACCAAGGCCTGTCCTGTGATGTACAAACACACTCACGTATGTGTGTGTGTGTGTGTGTGTGTGTGTGTGTGTGTGTGTGTGTGTGTGTGTGTGTGTGTGTGTGTGTGTGTGTGTGTGTGAACGCAGCAAAGAAAAGAAGCAAGGTTGTTTTCATTGTCAAAAAGATTACCTCTTTAGTGGCAGTTTTCATAAGACGTCCATTCCCTTATACTGCAATTTAGTCATATTTAGCTACTAAAAGCACAAATCTTTTTTATTGTGATGGATGTATGGACAAGAAAGTTTTCTTGTCTGTAATCTAGACTGTTTCAAGTCTAAGATTACGCTGTTACTTCAGCACGGAAATTCCCTACATTCATGCAGTTATCTCAGCGTTATTGAGTCCGTTGACTCAGAAAGTCCTGCATGCTCCTGTGTCCTAGCCGACCACAACGCTGTGAAATAACAGGCTTCTGACACAAAACACGTCGCATCTGTCCAACTCTAATACAGGGGGTAAAATGTTTCAGTGAAAAGAGGTTGAGTTATGGGGTTGGTGTTGTGAACACGATGTACTATATTAGTTTTGCTGTCACAAAGTTTTCGGTGGTTTTTCAGTTTGAAAGACATTTCTGGAATGTTTGTTGGATTTGGAGTGTTTACTCTTCCATCAGTCCGAGCTCTTCAGTCCGGAAAAAATGGGAAAAAAGCTCCAGTGCCCATTCATCTATGTCCGCTGTGCTAACAATGCACACTCTTCTACATTAGCCTCTTGGCCCTGTCTTATCAGGCTGGGAGACAGTCTCAGCCACTACCTGAACGCTCTTTGTTTCTCCATGACCCCCTCTAGTGCAGGTCACCGCCAGCAGCCATTCCAACCTGGATTTGACCATCCTCGGATTTCAGCAGCTCTCCCACACACACACACACACACACACACACACACACACACACACAGAGGCACCCATTAGGCCGGGGGCCCCGTTTGTGAATCGAGTTTGTTCTGTGTCAATCAAATGTCTGTTGGTTGAGTGATGGCTTTGTGTGTAGCTCTGTCATGCAGAGTATATACATTTGTTCATGGGGAACTTGTACAGAGCAATTTGTTCACTCGCCACTTTGGATTTTACCTTTCAGCTTGGCATTTCATTTGCACTTTACTCGTTGTACAGAAAAGGTTACATTTGTTTAGCGATAACATTTTTTAACAGTAAACATAGTCACTTAGCAGCTTCGGAACAATTTGGATGTAGATTTAGATCATTCATGAGCTAATTGTGATCATGTGAAACAAAAAAAATCTCTGGGATGAAAAGAGAGAAAAAAAAAAACAGAACACAAACCAGGTTTAACAGGGGATTTATTGCAGCATACAAACATATAGCTAAAAATAGCTGTCTTGAGACAGTAAATTAAAGCTCTTCCCCACAGTGTTCCCTCCAAACCACACCCCAAAATAAACACCTACACCAGAACATCTGAATGTTAGATAATGTATTACTTACCAAATCTAATATTTTTGGTATCTTAAAAAGTTTCTGGGCTACAAATTTCTTCATTTCACCAACATTAGCTAAGATTATTTACTACTACTGTACCTAGCTTAGCACACAGGTTCTATGGCCACAGGTTTCTAGGTATGTGCTAATTTCCTTAATGCTAAGATTAGCTAAGACAATTTATCAACAAGTTCTGTGGCTACAGGTTTCTTGATATGAGATAATTTCCTAAAAACTAAGTTTACCAAAGATTATTTATTACTACGATTCTGTGGCTACAAATTATCATCATGATCATATTTGAGAATTGCTAACTTTTATTTTATTTATTTTAGGTTTATTTATATTTAATTAGCTGTTTTAGCTAAGAACTCTAGCTGACAAGTTCTTACAGGTTCTGTCTCAAAGGAAGCATTTATTATTTAGCTAATTAGCTTAGCCCATAGCTTATGTGGCTATAAGTCGTAGAGAATGACATTGTTTATTTAAACTATGGTTATCAGCTAGGTGGCTTTCTAACTTAATGCACAAGCTCTGTGATAAGAAGTCTAAGTATGAGTTAAGATTGTTTTTAGTTTGTTTTTAAAATATATATATATTATAAATTTATTACATATAATTATATTATAAATGAAATATTTAGAACTGTGCTGCTTAGTTAGTTACTCTAAATACACATTATTTGTGGCTAGAGGTATCAGAGTATAAGATAATTTGATTGATATCTTTAATTGATTTATTATATAATTATTGTTTGAGGTTATATTATAAATAATAGCCCATTTTACTAATAAGTACTAATTAGTTAGCTACAAGCAAACAATATAAACAACTTTGTTAACAACCTAGCTTAACACTTATGTCCTGTCGCTACACACAGTATGAACTTGTTGGTTTATTATTTACTTCACACTACACACTTACACTATGCACTTTGTACCCTAGCATCTGGTGAATGAATTTTAGAAAGGAAGTATCCTCTCAAATGGAACACGTAACACAACACCGCTACAGTAGCTTTAGCAGAATACGGTGAGTTTTTTACATGTTAACATTGGCACACAGCTTCCTGCCATTGAGACTCTTCACCACAGTAGATGTCGGCACAGAGCACACAATATCATCAAAGACTCTTTCCACCCTAGTCACAAATTATTCAAGCTCCTTCCATCCAGGAAGAGATTCAGGACCATCGGCACCAGAGCCAGCGCGTTCAGGGCCAGTTCAGTATCCATAAACCTACTGAACTCTACACTAAGTCACATTGCAGTTCTGCTCCACCCCGTACATCCTGTTACATCTTTTTCTAATAATTATAACTGTACAGTCATTGCTTACCCTAGTTTTACATTTGTTTATGTACATTATCATATATTTCTTGGTTATTGTTGTACATACAATGATACAATGTATGTAATGCACACATTTGCACAATATACATACTTTTATATATATATAGACATTGGACAACTGGCAAATATATCTATTTTAGACATACTATACTTATGCACATAACAGCTGCCAAAACTTTATTTATTGTTGTACATATACTGATATATTTACCTGCATATTTACCATACAGTTCTTTTTACTATTTGCACTTCTAGTAGATGATAAACAGCATTTATTTGGTATGTACCAGTACTGTGCAAGGACAATAAAGTTGTAGCTATCAATCTATCTATCTAGTAAGACATTCTGTTGTTGACAGTTTGACACATCCAGTGCCATTACCTGGTCGCCCCACCCCTCTTCCGCAATGTAAGCAAAGCTGGGTGAGTGTTGAGTGCATGAAGGCACTCAACAGGTATGTGAAGTTCACTTCATCTTGCCAGTGTGAACACACTACTCAGACTATTTATACTACAAAATGACAGTGCATAAGTATGCTATTTAGGACAGATATGAGTATGAGATTTCACAACTCATAGAAGGAAATTCTTAGTTCAAAATAAAAAAAAAGAAAAAAAGATTTTTATTCCCCAGATAACAAACTTGACCCCCACCAACACCTCGAAACGACGTATTTTCTTCTACGTTGGTGCTACATCCATTCTCACAACAATTTCTCCTTAAATATTTAGCTTATTGATTTTGATGCTGTTAACAAAACACTACATAATTGAACGGACTATTTGACCTAGACGATGTTAATAGGTAGATAACAAGATCACACATTGCTTCAGACCACTCGAATGCTTGCCACACATCCATCTAAATGGTGTCAATTACCTACATTACCCTCGGCATATCTCTGCTAGATAAAGGCTTGCATGTAGACGGAGCTTTGGATTGCATCACCTCCCTTGGCTTGACGCCATCGCGCCATATTAAAGCAATGCCACCCACAAAGGAGGCTCCTGTCATCCGGCAGCCTACATTCAGCACCATCACTGTACAAACACACACCTCGTGTCGTTAAGCAAATGAAACCGACTCAATTATCATCTGTCAAATTTATGAACAGGGGTGAGGAGAGGAACACAGCCTGCTTTTGTGGGTTTTGGGTGTGTGTGTGTGTGTGTGTGTGTGTGTGTGTGTGTGTGTGTGTGTGTGTGTTAAAGCTTTAGAGTTTTAACAAGACAGAATACTACAGACCAGGTTGCCAGGTCACAGCAAAATTTCCAACCCATCTGCATCTAAAAACACTCAAAATACCAGCTTTTGTTTTTAAAAAAAAAGGAGAAGGAATTTTTTTTTCATGTGTTTTTTTTTTTTTTTTTTATATCTGAGTTGCAGTATCTGCAGTGTGACTTGTTTCTCTATTATCCCCACAGTAACCTCCCAACTTTGTGATGTTTTCTTACTTAATTATCCCATTTTATCTCTCATTCCGACAGAAACACAGAACACTTTATCATTAGATTTGTTACTTTTTCATGAACATAACATTCTCATAATGTTACATTACGCTTTCTTTTGTCTCCTTACCCTGTGTTTGACTTAGAGTAACTCTGATTTTTTGAGGTACAAGAAAGATCTCACTGACGATTTTTAATTAATCCAGCCCAAAAACAAAACACCACCACTGATTCGACTTCTTCTACAATCAAAATGTTTTTTTTAATTAAATTAAAATTAAATAATATAGATAATAAAAAATAAATGAATGACATTTTATTCTGTTTCTATATTTATGCAAAGCTGCTTTGATTAAATGTGAATTGATTATAAAAAAAAGTTACACAAATAAATTGAACTGATTTTTTCTGTCCACATTAACCAATTTAGATGTGTTGTATATATTTTATATTTTCCACTGCAGCTAAGTCATTAAATTTGTTCAATTTGGATATATTAATGTTGCATTTATTAATTCTGAATGTCCTCCAGCAGATATAATGCAATAACTAAAAATTGTTTATCTGTCATAGCTGTTTTATAGGTGTTGGTTCTGCTAAGTTAAGCTGACCTTGTTACTGCTAACAGGGCTCAAAGTTCAACAAGAGCCACCATAAACATTCCACACTTTAACACCTTCCCTGTTATGACGATGCTTTAGGTCCAGCTTATATTTTGTAGCCAGGGGCTAAGAAAAACTGTGTAGCGGAGCTGTGATAACTCTACCAACCTGTGGCCTAGACAGACTCTAAAACCCAGATTTACTCCCAGACCATTTGAGAGCATGCTGAATGCTAAAAGATGTAGCAGCAGAACATTCAGAATTAATCAGCTAAGCACTGTCTGATTATATCAGCTCTATATTTCTGTAGCTCAATGTTGTGCCACTCACACATATACTCACTTTATATGTTTGTGTGTGTGGTTGTGTTATCCAGCACATGTATAAATTAATTGGTGCAAGAGACATCAACTGGAATGTCACTCTAACAGGAATGGAGTGGCATGGACGCACACACACACCCAGCCAACACACACACACACACACACACACACACACACACACACACACACACACACACAGACTCACACATGGCTGCAACAAGAAAATTATTAAACACTCATGAAATTAGTTAACCAGACAACTTCACACTTGCTTTAGGCAATTCTCTATGTAGAAACAGACAAGTTTTCTAGCAAGCTAGCTAGCAGTATCTTAAAGAGGGAATATCAAGCTATCTAACAGTCTCTTAAACAGGGAATTTCAAGCTAGCTAACATTATCCAAAACAGGGAATATCAAGCTAGCTAACAATATCTTAAATGGGGCATATCAAACTAGCTAACAGTACATTAAACAGGGAATATCAAGCTAGCTAACAGTATCCAAAACAGGGAACATCAAACTAGCTAACAGTACATTAAACCGGGAATTTCAAGCTAGCTAGCAGAAAGTTAAGCGGGAAATACCATAAGAAAGTTAGCTAACAGTAATTTAAACAGAGAACTGAGACTAGCTAACAGTACATTATACAGGGAATAGCAAGCTAGCTAACAATATATTAAACAGGGCATTTCAAACTAGCTAACAGTACCCTGAACAGGAACTATCAAGCTAGCTAACAGTACATTAAACTTGGAATATCAAGCTAGCTAACGGTATCCAAAACAGGGAATATCAAGCTAGCTAACAGTAAGTAAAGCAGGAAATACTATAAGAAAGCCAACAGTATCTAAAACAGGGAACAGCAATACCATGCTAGCTAACAGTATCTTAAATGGGAATTGTAAGCTAGCTAACAGTATGTTAAATAGGGAATAGCAATTGCAAGTTAACTAACAGTATCTTAAACAAGGAATTGTGAGCTAGCTAACGGTATGTTACTAGCTTGCAGTATCTTAAACAGGGAATTGTGAGCTAGCTAACGGTATGTTACTAGCTTGCAGTATCTTAAACAGGGAATTGTGAGCTAGCGAACAGTATTTTAAACAGGAACAGCAATGGCAAGCTAGCTAACAATATCTTAAGCAGTGAATTGTGAGCTAGATGACAGTATCTTAAACAGGAATTGTGAGCTAGCTAACAGTATGTTAAACAGGGAATAGCAATAGCAAGCTAGCAAACAATATCTTAAACAGGGAATCATGAAATAGCTAACAGGTTAAACCAGTTAATTGTGATTTTGTTTTGTTGTACTATGATCACAACAGTACAGTGTAGCTATCTAGCGAGTTAGCATACACACAAATAAATATATATATATTTTTTTGGGTTTATTAGCACATTTGAAACAACCATCTTCTCTGTAGCTGTCTCAGATATTTAGACAATTTCTGGTCAACATTTTCTGATTCCTAACAGTCTATATTCTTTCTGCAGCACTACATCACCTTAGCTCAACACAAAATACACTGCATGTTTGTTTCACTTCCTGCGGTTTTGTTCATCCCCACTACAACCAAACCACATGGAGTTTGCATACGTACATACGCTTTCTCACACGATCGCTCATCCTCACCGTGCTGCCCTCAGTCTGTGTCAGAGAGAAACTGATACTGTTTAGCATTTCTGCGCTAATTTGGTTTGTTTATCTTCACACTGCAAAAAACTAAACAAACAAACAAACACCAAGTGATGTAAAACAAAGCTTTATCAAGTTCATGTAGAAATCATTTCCACACAGAGTTTAATGAATTACTTGAAAATGAATAAATAGTTTAAAACATAATTCAAACCTCATGATTACGTTTAGCAGCTTTTAGCTACAGAAGAATTATGCCTGCAACACAAAGAAACGTTTCGTTCACTTCAAATGCAGGTCAATTCAAGGTCTCAGACTGGTTAGTCAAGTCAGCTCTCTGTGTAAAAACACACCTGTGTTTGATTTATATATATATATATATATATATATATATATATATATATATATATATATATATATATATATATATATATATAACATTGTATGTCAAAGCACAACCCAACAGAATCATTTAGTCTTGTCAGTTTGACAAGACACTACACAATGTAGTGAGTCTGTATAAATTTACAGACATCTCAACTCTAGTAACTCCTCCCGTCAATCAAGTCCATCTCAGATTACGGAGTGTAGATGCAGCAGATTAGAGACGTCCTCTGTAGCACGGCTGATCTTCAGAACTCGAGTGTACAAGATGAATGGCGTCGTGTACAGTCTGATAAAACCTGAGTGCAGTGTCCTGTTTCTGTCCTGCTCACTGACCTGAAAGCTGTGATTAGGAAATCTGATCACACGACTATAGCCAGAAAATCTCTTCTATCAACACACAGATTGTGGTACAATGTTTTTAGATCCTGATATTGTGTATGAATTTAAAATCGAAAAGAGAAGAGAAGAGAAAGTACAACTTTTGGTTACCTTGGTAAAGAGGTCATTTTGCATTGTTAGAAATGAGTATGTTGTTTTGTTGTTGTTGTTTGTTTCTTTTTGGAAGTGTTTTTACAGATTTTTCTTTCAGACAAAGTGTATTCATTCATAATAAAATCTGTACAAATATAAGTTGCCCAGGATAAGGAGCTAAATGCTATAAATGTAGGTGATGGGAAAATACAGTATAACTTTAGTGTTACATAAAGGTGATTTAAACATGTACAGTAGAGACGTATCATTTGTTGTGACACAAACACAGTGGGAAGCATTAGTGTTTTAAGGTGTGGGTTTAACAATCAGAAGGTTGTGAGTTCAAATCCCAGGTCCACCAAGCCACCACTTCTAGGCCCCTGAACAAGGTCATTAAACCCTCAATTGTATAACAAAAATGAAATAAAAATGTAAGTTACTCGTGATAAGGGTGTTTGCTAAATGCAAAAAATCTGTTGTGGGTTCGATTCTAAGCTAAGATTCTGAACTCGGTGTTTGATTTTAATCAGTGCTTTGAAAAAAAACACACTCACATCATGTACTGTAGCATGAACGAAAAGGAATCGTGTTAATCGTACACGTTTCTATTGCATGGAACTGACGTACACATTTGAATTATGTAATTTCACCAATTATATTTTAGTGTATACAGTACATATTTTATTATATCATAGCTATAGGATTATTAGACATTAAAACTGCTGTGATAGGGTGCCAGAAATTAGAGTGCGTTTTAGAAACCCAAAAATACAAAGAAGAATTTATAGACAACTTACTGACTATTACACAAAATATTGACACAGGATACAAATTTTAAATAGACTTGCTGTTTCTATGTTAAACAACTTTAACTGTATTCATTTTATAGTTATATTCAGCATTACTGATAGCTGCTCTTATTGTTGACCAATCAGATTTGAGAGTTCAGCCTCGTTGTGGAATAAATGCAAACGACACGCACATAAATGTTTTTTAATTATGACCGCTCTGTATTATCATGATCTGATTAGTAAGCTGTAGTTAACACTGCTATTATGGTTCAATAATACAGGTGTCCCAATACATAAAAAGTCTCAGTAATTAGAGAAAATAAACACTTTTTGCTCATAATCTCATGATGTGCTTCTCTTAACACATCTGGTGTTATGGATGTAATTGTAGTGTTTATTGATCCAGCCATGAGGATTATTTCAATGTGTTCTTTATTTGTCTTTTGTCTTTAGGCCAAGTGTGTGTGTGTGTGTGTGTGTGTGTGTGTGTGTGTGTGTGTGTGTGTGTGTGTGTGTGTATATATATATATATATATATATATATATATATATATATATATATATATATATATATACATGTGGGCATTACTTTATATATTCTTCACTTTGCTTTTGTTACAGTAACTTAAATCACAACCTACCTTGTAATTCACTAATGCCTTGTAATTCATTAATTCACTAATGCCCATTAACACAGAAAAAAGGTTAGCCTTAGTATGTAGCTACCTACTATCATGTGTGCTGATTATCATATTGCGGTAAAGTAAAAGTGTATTAAACATTAGTATACTTAAGGTACGTTATCAAATGCGCTAACAGTAGCCCCGCCCACATCCACGGACACAAGCGGTTCTTAAGTCTAGACCAGCAAGAACCACTTTTCCTGGTTCAGAGCCGGTGCTTTGGTGGTCAAAACTGAAAGAACTGGTTCTAAATTAGGCTCCGAACCAGCACTCAAACTGCCTCGGTGGAAAAGGGGCATTTGTAAACTAAATGTACTATTAGGGGTCCAAGCACCAAAGTGAACTACAGGAAAGTAAAAGTGAAAAAATAAAAATTCAGGAATAGAATGTGGCTCACTTTAAATAGTGTTATACAAAATAAACCACTGCTGGGTGTCAGTGGAATCCTGACTACAAAAAGTTTAAGATCTTGATCGACGCTATAATGACAACCTAATTAAGAGGTGTATTTCTCTCCGACTTCAGGCCTCTGTGTGCTGTGTATCCTGCTATCTAAGGGTAAACAGAGCCGTGGGATGATGGGAGCTGTGTGTCCTGGCGTATCCCCTCTCAGTGGGCGAATGATTGCAAGGGCTGGTCCTGTTTGTCAAGGTAATGAGGCAGAGGTGAGGGACTCGGAGGGAGCGCGCTTCACCACCTCAGGGGACGGCAGAAGGAGGAGGGGTCCAGCTCCACCTGACAGGGATTAGCAGCCAAGCCCTAAGCAAACAATCCCAGATGAGTTTGGGGGGGTGGGTGGTTGCAGGCTCTTTCCCAACCCCCTTCTTTTGCATCTCTGTCTTTCTCTATGGAGAAGACATGGGCTTGTGCAAAGTCAAAAAGCAAACAAGGCAAATCAACTCCCTAAATAGGTTCCTCGTTTCTTAGCACAGACCTGTTAATTGACTTAGGAGCTGAAGCATGCGCTGCATTTCCACCTCCCAGAAACTGAGACACACACACAGCGTGCACTCCTGATGAACATTGTACAGCGAGAGCTGTGGAAAATGTTCTCAGAAAGAAAGAAATTACAGACAGTTACATTTTATACACTAGTCTATCTGTGACCTTGGGAGAATTGTTTTAAGATGAAGAGCCCAGAGGAACAATTTCCCCGTCACTCTGTCACTCAGTAACTGCAGAGTAAGCCATAAATTTAAGCTGAGAGCTGCAGAGCTTGAACTTGGAGTGAATCATTACCTGCTAACAAGGGAGACCACCTTTATTTTTCACTCTACGTAGCTCCTAAACTGGCAGCAGTAACTCCTGCCTCATCATTTACTTCTAGCTGTACGACTTGCTAGGAGAAAATAGAACAAAGTCCAGATTTTTGTTACAATTCTTTGGGGCAAACAAAAGAATAGACTTTGACTTTGTAACATGATTTCAGTTGAAGGTACAAAATGTCCTTAACTCACTTCTTAAGGACATCTTTTTTCTTACTTATGTGTGCACATGAAGGAGATTTATTCATAGACACTTAGTTTGATTATGAACAGGTTATACAGCTGAATGTAAAGACTGTATTGCGGTTAATAAAAAAAATATATATATAAATAAATAGATATATAGACAAATAAATAAATACATACATAAATTACAATTAATTGTTTTACAAAAAGTAAAATAAACTAATTTTATTGATATTTTTTATATATTTATATATAAAAGTATTTTTTTTTTTCCTAAAAAACAGCATAAAGTGGTTTAATCCTTTTATTGAGCAGCAATTTTGTTCCCCAATGATTAGAATTTTCATTCATAAAATAAAAACATTCAGTCCACGGGTACATTGTGGAACGTTGGCCAGATAAGTTATACCAGCTGTAAAGAACCGTCCCTTCTCTACCTTAATTTTTTCTGTTCTTGAATTTAAGAAAGAAATAGCTTGTCAAGTTACAGAGAAACTTTAAGATGCTCTTATCTATGCAAACCTATTGTGAATTTTATATATATATATATATATGAACTGATTTGTGTAGCAAAACTAACTAACTAACTAATTAACTAACTAACTTACGCAATAAATAAATAAATAAATAAATAAATAAATAAATAAATAAATAAATAAATAAATATTCTTTTGTGACCTTTGTGGGTTCCTCTGCTTATTCTCTGATTTCACAGTCTTTAGAATGTCTGAATTAAAAATTAGAATTAAATTAAATTAATTATTTAAATAAACAATTATTTCTTTTTTTATTATTCTTAATTGTTTCTTTTAAATATATATATATATATATATATATATATATATATATATATATATATATATATATATATATATATATATATATTTGTAATTAAATTAAATAGAATTAAGAATTAAGTATGTCAAAAGCAGAAGATTCTGATTCATCTGATTCTGACATTCTTTATAGCTTTTTTATCATTCTTTATTGCATGGTGATTGGGCAGGAATCCACAACTCTCAATCCAACTGATTGACAGTGATGATCACTAATGATATATATAAAAACACTCTTTGTAGTACATTGCTATTTAAATAATCAGACCTAATCGTATTGTTTGCCCTCTGCAATCTGCATACATAGTATGCTAATGGATAAACACACAGACATGCAGAGTGTAATACCATTATCTAAAGCTTCTGCAGTTTGAACGCAATTACTCAAGACAAATGTAGTTTTCATTAATTAAACCTTTATCTCTGACAGAACTGGTTAATTGAATTGCTTACATTTTACCAACACAATGAAGCGGTTTTCTGTTCTCCTTTAGATGATAGCACAACGTTCATATAGTGGCTCGACGCTAGGTTTTTCATGTCTAATCAGTACCTTGAATTAAATTAAGAGCACATAAACCATAACGTATAAACTCCTGGAATAGAAAAGTCTCAGACATGTGGATGCACAGTGTTCAGTTTTTTCTTTCACTGACACTTGAGGAGATGTTTTTCTCAAATTCCCCCTCACTTGGCCCCAACCATCACTGCTTTCCTCTCTAAAGAATGACTCAATGCCGATTTGAAAATTAACTTTCGAACAGATGCACTAATTCCATTTGCGCTGAGGAATGCCCGGGCACTATGTAACCCAAGCCAGGCCTGCTGTGGGCCTCCGTCGGGAGAAGAGGTTACGCTCCAACTGCTGGAGACCACAGTGGCCTCTATCTCTCTGTTAATCAATATGGGCTCAGCCAATAATACACATAATCAGTGAAAACGATGCCTTTTTTTCTCATTAGACGCATTCACCAGAGACCTTGGAGTACACACCTGTTCCTCAGTGCATTGCTAGAGGTTTTCTTCCACTCAGAAAATGTGTTCACTTTGAGCAGTTTAAAAAGTAGACTTGATTTTTTTTTCTAGGTTCACCTTTGATAGAAAGCTGAATAGAAACTGTACACACCTGAATTAAGACAACACATTATGTTTTATGTAACCAATGGTGTTACTACAGGGTTAAATGCACAAACAGTATACTTCAACAATATATATAGAACAATATATTTCGAGTACTTTTTAAATGCTGAGAATTTTTAAAACCTAACCAGGAAGCAAGAACATTAAGATATTACCTAAGTGAGTCATGAAATGTTTATTATTTATCTAATGAATTAAGACATATCAGAATTTACCTTATTTTATTGGGAACTTCTAGCTTTAATCTAACTGCAAAAGGGAAAAAGTGTTTACCGCTTTATATTATATTTTTATGTTTTCAGTTACTATCATTGTCTCTGAATATTGTAATAAAATTGTAATAAAATAGTCAATTATAGTTACATTCGTAACACAAAGCTGCAAAGACATGTAGTTTTTAAAACTATTTAAATGATATTCTATATTTTATTGACCTGCTGCAATAATAATTAATAAAATATAATAAAATATAAAACTTTAAAATAAATAAATGAATAAATTACTTTTTTTTATGATGTGACTGATGTGGTCATGGCAAAGACAATCATCCAGCTGTGACAAATGTAAAATACTAAATAATAAATAAAAATAAATAAATACAATAATTATTAATTAATAAATATTAAACCCAGCCAATAAACAAACAAACAAACAAACAAACAAACAAACAAACAAATAAATAAATAAATAAATAAATAAATAAATAAATAAATAAAGTTACAAGTATGTCCAGAATTGTATGTCTTTAATTAAAATCAAATCAATTCAAATTTTATCTGTCACATACACAAATGCTTTTGTGAAATGCTTTTTACGTCTGTCTTGTATTCAAGTATAAAAAAGAATTGAATTAAGGATAAAACTAAAACCAAAAGTTAGTAGATAAATAAAAATGAAAAATTATATAAAATATATGAAAATATATGTGAATATATATATATATATATATATAAATAAATAAATATAATAAATATAAATAAATGTGTATGGTAGATATTGGCAGTACAAATTGCAAATAAATGAATAAAAGAATAACATGTGAACATTACCAGTATATTATTCTCCATAAAAAGGTATTTAATTGACAACAGTCTTTAATTACAAATAATGAAATAAATCAATAAATTATTATGTGGAAAATATCTGAAATACTGTAACTGCATTCAGTATGATGCTAACATGTAGTTTTTATTTTATCCTCATTATAATAACTAATACATGTTTCCTGAGCATGTATAACCATCTTACAACCAGGTAACAAGCACAGCATAACCTTTAGCATATGTAACGACTAATATGTTCTACTATTGTGTAGTGATTACGAGGACAAAGTGAAGAATATTAGTTTTTAAAAGGCCCATTGTATTCAGAGGAATAATTAGCATGTTAGTGTATTAGTGCAAGTGAGACGGTGGATGGAGGGGGAAATTGTTGTTTTGCCACTGTTAACAAACCTATCAACTTGTCTACTTGTTCTTACCCCCATCCCATCCCTCCCTCTTCTGTAATTACCCCCCTCCTGTGCCAGCTCTTTTAAACCCAACAGCAGAACATCAGCACATCAATTAAAACATAAACACCCCACATTGCTAAGTAAGATGACCCCCCTCTTCACCCCCACCCAGAAAAACCCAGTCACGTGCAAATTAACTTGCACTGTTCCCATTTAATAAGGCAGAGATGTAATGAAGTTGCATTGCTTTTGTGCAATATTTGGTCCATGATGATGATGAATATGATCATCATCATCATCATCATCATCATCATACATCATCATCATATGATGTATCATAGAATACATCATCTATCATCATATATCATATATCATAGAATATATCACCATCATCATCATAATGCATGGTTTAAGCAGAAAACAACACACACACACACACACACACACACAGAGAGAGAGAGAGAGAGAGAGAGAGAGAGAGAGAGAGAGAGAGAGAGAGAGAGAGAGAGAGAGAGAGAGAGAGAGAGAGAGAGAGAGCAGACAGACAGACAGACAGAGAGAAAGAGACAGAAAGACAGAAAGACAGGCAGACAGACAGAGAGAGAAAGAGACAGTCAGACAGACAGACAGACAGGCAGACAGACAGACAAATACACAACCGGCTGCGACAGAAACATCTAAGGTTCCACTGACTGAGCTCAGAGCTCCGCCCTGCAGCTTTATGATTGGTCAGGAGGTCAGTGGGAGGCGTGACCATTCCCAGTGCGTATAAAAGCGCTGAGCGTCCCGCTAGGGTGCACGGATTTGTATGGGGAGAAAAAGAGGAAGGTGCTTTTGTGAAACGCTTAATGCGTGTGAATGTAACTCAGACAGCGGATTTCTGTTTCTTCTGTGTCTTTAACCCGGACTCGCTCATTTGTGCTCCCTAAACAAAGTGT
Source organism: Tachysurus fulvidraco (assembly GCF_022655615.1). Taxonomy (NCBI): domain Eukaryota; kingdom Metazoa; phylum Chordata; class Actinopteri; order Siluriformes; family Bagridae; genus Tachysurus; species Tachysurus fulvidraco. The sequence continues at coordinate 6,832,550 of NC_062520.1, read as the reverse complement.
GGTTCCTGAAGACATCCGTTAAAGCGACGGCAGAGCAGAGAAAAAGGGATAATAAAGGGAGAGAGAGAGAGGCGCGTTTACGGGGTCCTCAGCCATTTTGATTGCACGCTAAAGGAACTGTTTATTTTTCTCTTTTGAAACTGGTCGCGTTTTTAATAATTGCACCGGATAAGTGAGGAAGAAATGGAGCCGCTGTTGGAGATCTGAGCGGATTCTTTAATTCCAGAGAGACATAAAACCCGCGCACACACACGGACTTGCCATTTAAAAGGCGAACCGGACGCGCAACCAGACAACGGACGATGGAGCGCTACCTGTCGGGCATCTACCTGCTTCTGGCGCTCTTGACTCTGCGGCGATCGAGCGGTGCCACGGCCAAGGAGCTGAGCTGTCAGGAGATCACCGTGCCACTGTGCAAGGGCATCGGCTACAACTACACCTACATGCCGAACCAGTTCAACCACGACACGCAGGACGAGGCGGGCCTGGAGGTGCACCAGTTCTGGCCACTGGTGGAGATTCAATGCTCGGCAGACCTTCGCTTTTTCCTGTGCAGCATGTACACACCCATCTGTCTGGAGGACTACAAGAAGCCGCTGCCGCCGTGCCGCAGCGTGTGCGAGCGCGCCCGGGCCGGCTGCGCGCCTCTCATGCGCCAGTACGGCTTCCCGTGGCCCGACCGCATGCGCTGCGAGCTGCTGCCCGTGCAAGGCAACCCGGACACGTTGTGCATGGACTATAACCGGACGGACACCACTACCGCCGCGCCAGTGCTTCCGAAACCCACAGGTTACCCGGTCAGGGTGCATGGAGGCGCCCGTGGCCCTAGCGGCGGACATGCTAAGCGCAAACCGGTGCCGCAGCCGTGCGAGGCCGGGTGTCAGTGTCGTGCGCCGATGGTGCGTGTGAGCAGCGAGCGGCACCCGCTGTACAACCGCGTGAAAACTGGAAGAACGCCGAACTGCGCTATGCCCTGCCATAACCCGTTCTTTACCCCAGACGAGCGGGCGTTTACAGCCTTCTGGATCGGCTTGTGGTCTGTGCTGTGCTTTGTGAGTACTTTTGCCACAGTGGCCACATTCCTGATTGACATGGAGCGGTTTAAGTACCCAGAGCGACCCATCATCTTCCTCTCTGCATGTTACATGTTTGTCTCTGTGGGTTACATCGTTCGTTTGATCGCAGGACACGAGCGGGTCGCCTGCAGCAGAGAGCATGACGTCGAGCACGTCCACTACGAGACCACGGGTCCGGCGCTGTGCACTGTTGTCTTCCTGCTGATCTACTTCTTCGGCATGGCCAGCTCCATATGGTGGGTGATCCTGTCCCTCACGTGGTTCCTGGCAGCGGGTATGAAGTGGGGCAACGAGGCCATCGCAAGCTATTCACAGTACTTTCACCTGGCTGCATGGCTGATCCCAAGCATGAAATCTATAGCTGTGCTGGCGCTGAGCTCAGTCGACGGTGACCCTGTCGCGGGCATCTGCTACGTAGGCAACCAGAACCTGGACAACCTGCGGGGCTTCGTGCTGGCACCATTGCTCATCTACCTGTGCATCGGAGCCATGTTTCTGCTTGCGGGGTTTGTGTCATTATTTCGCATTCGCAGTGTCATCAAGCAGGGTGGCACAAAAACAGACAAGCTCGAAAAACTCATGATTCGGATTGGTGTGTTTACTGTGCTTTACACGGTGCCTGCGGCTGTCATTGTGGCCTGCTACTTTTATGAACAGCACAACCGGCAGCGTTGGGAGGCAGCACACAACTGCGCCTGCTCTCTGGACCGTGAGCGTGATGCAGAGAGGCCTGACTATGCTGTTTTTATGCTCAAGTACTTTATGTGTCTGGCTGTGGGCATCACATCAGGAGTGTGGGTCTGGTCAGGAAAGACTGTTGAGTCTTGGCGGGCACTGTGCGTGCGATGCTGCCGCTGCCGCTGGGCGGGCAAGGGTGCGAGCAGCTCGGCATACAGCGACGTTAGCGCAGGACTGACGTGGCGCTCAGGCACAGCCAGTTCGGTCTCCTGCGCCAAGCAAATGCCTTTGTCCCGGGTCTAGAGGAGATAAGTGCATCAGTTCCTGCTTTTTTCACATTTCCATACAAATGGACTGCTGAGGAGTTTCTGTTAAGCGGAAAGACTGGCTGAAACAATCGAACCCATCATCACCCCTCGTGTGTGGTTTACTTTCCTTCCATTTCTATTCATATGGACATGACATGCAATCAGTGATGCTTAGAGAGAATTAGGCATTGCATTGTTCCAAGTGGTGCTGAACATTTTCCCCAAGTCCTTTAGCATTTAAAGTTTTCTGTTTTGTTTTTTGTTTTTTTAGTTTAAAGAATGTCTAAACAATCAAAAATATCAAAGATGCTCTCTCAGATAAGCCTTAAAAAGTCTTAAAGTTTTAGTGCTCAAATATTTCTACGGGTTGTTTTTTATTGTAATGTATTTATACAGTTCTGTACAACTTGTATATTTTGTATAAAAAAAGATTTATAAGATTACTGTAAATTTGTAAATAGTGTAGATGTCATTTGAAGAAGACAAATATTACTTTTATTTTGACAATAAAATATTTTGGAGAAATCTTTAATCAGACATTTCTCTCACTTCCATTTCTCCTGTAACTAGACAGAACTCCAGATTTCTTTTTTCTTCTTCTTTATTTTAATGGTCACTGTATTGAACATGCTTGCTATAGAGGTGTTTCTTTGTGCACGTCTTGTAAAGAGAAGCTCTTTCTTGGCTATCAGGGTCGTAATTAGAGGCGAGCAGCTCGAGTTGGAGAAGCTCCATCATTGTTGTGTTCGCCACTTAATTTAATAAAAGAGGGCCGAGTGAATGGGGTTTAAATGCAGAGAAAAGGGCTCTTTTCATCCAGAGGGGCACTTTGATCTTACTTTAAAGTCTCGGATAAAGGTGACATGTACATAGAACCTTTTTTCTGTACTTACTGATGCACCAAGTTGTCTAACGTCTAATCTAAGACCCTTATGCTTTTGATCGACGGTATTGAAATGTTGGCACTCGGGGGCCCAGTGTTTTTTTTTTAAGACGTTGTAACTGTTTGAATTTTCCAGCGTGCTGTCGAAACGTCTCATTTGAGCTTAAGCTGCATTATTAATCACATAGGTTGTGTTCACAGTGAATGGAGGCCCTACAGGTGGTCCCTTTACCTAATCTAACATCGAAGCGGTTTTTATTGTGCAGCTCTGACAGCGCTGTATTAACACTCAGAGAAAGAGCTTCCCAATAAAACATTGGGGTAACAATGCAAAGTAAAACAGTTATCTTCTAGCTTTTGTCAAACAAAAACACACTCACACAGCTTTTTTTTTTCTCAGTTATTTAGCGAGTTCGTGTTCCCAATCCTTTTTTTTTTCTCATCTTATTGCTTGCTTTTGATTCACATAATCAGATAATTAACAAACCCTTCATAAGCCTGAAAAGAGTTTATTCAAGTAAAGAAAAGCATTCAGAAGCAGGATTGGAAAACACCCAGCTAGGCCATTAGGTGATTACAGTCATTACCTTGTGTTTTTTTTTTTTATTTTCATTTAAAAAAAAAAAAAAAAAAGCTTGTAATCTGCTTCAGCACTGAAACAATGATGTTAAATGATTTCATGCCCATCACTCTGCCTTAACCTCAGAACTGTCACACAATCACAAGCTACACATTAAGATGATAATTCCAGCTTTCCTGTGCTCTTAACTCAAGCATGTCACCGTTTCACCACATGTTCACACTCATTTGGCATTTTAACCAGCCAGAGATTTTATCTGCACATTCAAAGAAACACAAAACATATGTTACTCACAAATATTTCATTAAATCGGTAACATAAAATAATAAACATTAAATTAATGAAACGTTTTACATACTTTCCACATTTCTGTGTATTATGTGTTGTTTTATATCACAAGTTAATTATACTTCATGCCTACAGTTGTCCAGATGTGTGTTTTTGTTTTGTTTTTTACTTTGTAATAGTGTGTGGACTTAAAGCGCCACCTAGTGGTTAGCGTTATAAATAACAACATACATTTCAAATAAAGCTTCATAAATGGTTCTCGGTCAGGATGTATGGTTCTGTGAAGAACCTTTAACATCCACAAAACGCTTCCATTGTACAAAATGTGCATTTTAGTGGAAAAAGGGTCTTTATACTTAAAAGGTTTAATATAAAATGTTCTTAATAGCACTAAGAAAAAAGCTGTTCTTTGAAGACCAGTTTTGTAGGAACCAACAATAGTTCTTCAATGGCACTGCTGCAGAAACATCTGTTTGTTTCGTCATGACATCATTATTATTAAGAGTGCAGTGAAAAGAAAGAAAGAAAGAAAGAAAGAAAGAAAGAAAGAAAGAAAGAAAGAAAGAAAGAAAGAAAGAAAGAAAGATTATAAGACAGTTGGTCTTTACTGTGTGTAGCCACCTTTGGAGGTTTAACATTTTAAAGTGTTTTTTGTTTCTTTGTTTTTATCAGAAAGAATTTGTACTCATTTATTAATAATTCTTACAGTTTGACAAAATATTACTGTTATTATACCAATTATATTTATAATTACACCTGATAAATGTGTATCTCGAATTGTTCCTTGGATAAAATATTATTTTAAATCAAATCAAATCAGATTAAATCAAGCGAATGTTATAACCTGGATTTCACACACATATTTGAACCAGTGTGTGAATGTTCGTGCTTGGAAGGCTGAGAATAAATCACTTAAAGCCAAGAAAACATAAGAGTAAAAACCAAACCACCAAAATCTTTCGCTGTGGTTCATTTAATCATTTCTATAAATGTTTATACATGAACTACATATCGTTAAGTTTTAGGAAATTAACTTTCTTATAATTGATAATTAAATGAATCAGTAATTTTGCTGAAAGATTTTCAGGAATGACAAACATACACATAAACTGTAGAACTTTTAGCCCATAGTATAAAAGAAGACAATTGTTTTTATAAATATTATATACTATCTATTAATAAAAATAGTTCTATCTATCTATCTATCTATCTATCTATCTATCTATCTATCTATCTATCTATCTATCTATCTATCTATCTATCTATCTATCTATAGCTGTGGAGTAGATGTTAAATATTTATTCTAATGATTGATTTTATGTGCTGATAGAATCTCTTTCTCTCTCTCTCTCTCTCTCTCTCTCTCTCACACGCGCACACACACACACACACACACACACACACACACACGCGCGCACACACACACACACACACACGCGCGCACACACACGCACACACACACACATGCATTGATTGATTTCTTCTTAATCGAGTCCTCAGGCAAATCACACACCAGCCGATTTTAATAAACCTGATGATGGAATATGTCTCAGGGTGTGAAATGTGTGTAAAGTGTGTAACATGGGGTTTCAGGGCTGATTCATGCTAATTAATGCCAATTTGCCATCTCTAGATATCCACATATTGGAAAAGTGTCAACATAGCAGACTGGGTGTGAAATCCCTCTGTTGGTTTATATCAACACAGCAGCTGATTAAGGACCTATTCTGATCATCATCTGTGTCTCAGCAGTAGTAAGCAGTATAAAAATCACTCACATACGCACACACACACACACACACACACACACACACACACACACACACACACACACACACACACACACACACACACAGAGGGAGGGTTTGAGCAGTTACAGACATTCTTAGCCTGACCATCTTACATTTTATCTGATTTTATACAACTGAGCAATTCAGAGTTAAGGGCCTTGCTCAGGGGCCCAGCAGTGGCAGCTTGGTGAACCTGGGATTCGAACTCATAACCTTCCAATCAGTAATCCAACACCTTAACCAGGGGTATATATGTATGTCAGGCTGGACTATATTACCCATCAGCCCCTGTATGTCACCTGATCTCACTACACATCTTTCTAGCACTTGTATTAAGTTCTAGTTCCTGTGGACCCATTGCCATGCTCTTGTTAAAGTCATAGACTTGTTTCTAGACTTTATGTTTTGCAGTTTTCACCTTTTTGTTTTTCTTTCTACAATCTTCCACAAAAAAGTCTGCACTTACATCTACATCTCCTTTAAAAATCCCTGATGCTGTCGATGTTACCACTTAAAGAAGAAACCCTTAAGATAAATACGGACTGTAATTGATACAAGCTGTTTTAAATGGTTTAGGACTACACTTTTTTATTATCATTACAATTATTTATTATCACAGTCTCCATTGTCACACAGATGAGGATGAGGATGAGTATGAGGTCCCCTTTTAAGTCTGGTTCTTCTCAAGGTTTATTCCTCATAGCATCTCAAGAGGTTTTCCTCCTCACCATCACCTCTGACTTGTTTATTACGAATAAATAAATACATTTATAATTTATATCCTGAAATTATTTCTATGAAGCTGTTTTTTGAAAATGTCCATAAATAAAGGGCTAATACAAATAAAATTATTAGCAAATTAAATCATCGTATTTAAGGACTGCTTGCTGTCATATACTAATGGGACTTTATACTAATAGCAGATGCACTTGAAGGACAAACAAGAGACGCTTTAGATAAATGTGAATTTTTGAGGTTCTACTACTATTATTATTATTATTATTATTATTATTATTATTATTATTATTATTATTATTATTATTATTATTATTATTATTATCACAGCAGTTATATGATTTCATATGAATTTGATTGTTTTTTAAATAGAAACTTTGCATTTCTATATCATTAATTTCTTCTCAAACAAAATAATATTATGCATCACATTTGCTTATTGTGCCTGAGTGGGTTTTTGTTTTGTTTTTTTTTTTGTTTTGTTTTGAAGAACACTACACTGGGCACTTGAAACCTAGAAAAGCCCAAAGAAGCTATTGTGTATTGTGACTGAAAGCATTTAGATCAAAGGATTCTTCAAAAAGAAAAAGAAAAAAATAAACAGTCGTTTTCGAAGGAAATAACCGATGGACACTTTGCCTTCGATAGTCTTTGAGCTGTTTTTATACTGAATGCAAATCAGTGCTTTGATGCAGGTTTCACACCAGAGCATTTACATTTACAATCTGTTTGTGTTGAAGTGTGCAAATTCACACAAATCGGTGGCATGTGGGGATGTTTCTGATGTTAAAGACTATTTGTTCATTATTAAACAGTCGATACTTGATCTGAATCGAGTGAGAGTGCGACAATCACATCACATTTAGTCATGATCATTTAACCAAATAAACAAACTGAAGTCTTCACTCAAAAGAGTTACTTCAAAGAGTCGAATCGTTCTCAAACGAATCATCACTATTGAACCAAAAACAGTGTGCCTGAGGAGAGTGAAGTAAACTTACTAGATTGAGGCACAAGAGGGCAGAGTGGAGTTAGTGATGTGATGTTGTATTTGTATTGGAGGTGTTGTGTGTTTAAGGTAGAGCTAAAGGTCTTAATCGGTTGTTCTGGACAGATTAATATTTTGCCCTGCATTAACACAACTACTTTTATTCTGTGAGGCAGGAGTGTTCAAACTGCTTTCAGAGAGGGATAGATAAGATCTAATTAAACCATCCATCCATCCATCCATCCATCCACCCATCCATATATGCATTAATCCATCCATCCATCCATCCATCCATTAATCCATCCATCTATACATCCATGACCTATGAAATTGCTGTGAATAGAACAATTTGGAGACTATCACGCCGTTTTTGAACTGCCATTGTGTCAGTCAGCTTTGTGCTCAGGTCTTCATCAGTGATCATTTGTAGATTTCAGCAGGAAGGAATTAACAGTTAAGTCTGTAATGAACTCAGAAATGACTGTTCAGTGTCACCCAAATGGGGATAATGTTCACTTCTGTGTTTGGTTCCTCTCAAGGTTTCTTCCTCATATCATTTCAGGGAGTTTTTTCTCACCACCATCACCTCAGGCTTGTTCATTTGGAATACACATTGGAGATAAATAGCAACTTTTTATTCTGTTTCTATTCTTCAGTAAAGCTGCTTTGAGACAATGTCAATTGTTAAAAGCGCTATACAAATAAATTGAATTGAATTGTATTGAAGACACATAACATTGCTCTTCCTTTCTGTATACATGATTAAATATCATCCAGTAAATTCATTTCCATCTGTAGTCAGAGGGGAGAAAAAATGGTTCTTGTATCTAAGCTAATCTTCTTCTTTCTGAAGTACTTAAATTAGCACTTGAAACAACACCATAAGTGTTTAGTTGAAGAATCTTTTTGTAGATTGCAATGATTAATTAAAGACAAGTGTCCTAAAAGATTGGTTTTCTGAGTGGGATGAACATTTCTTTACAAGGAGGTTAGAATATAATGCAGTGATGCTTTTGGAAAATACACAAAAATCAATTCTGCTTAATAGAGAAATATTTGTATGTTTATATAGTGAAGAATATTACACAAAACTACTGCTAATATTTTGACTCTACAATAATCCTAATAATTTAACCTATTTCTGGGCATATTTTACTATTTTTAAGTTTTCAATTATTTTAATCTTTGTTGTGGGTAATTTTGCTTCTTTCTAGATATTAATGTTTAATTTTAGCTGCCAGTAGAATAGTTTTTGTGGTTTAGGTTTAAGGTCTTCGATTCGATTCAATTTATCTGTATCAAGCTTTTAACAATCCGCATCGTCTCAGAGCAGATGTATAAGTATAGAAACAGTAACGTTTAAAGTTTAAAATTAATTTACTATTTATCTATAACATCTATCCCTAATGATCAAGCATGAGGCGATGATGGCAAGGAAAAACTCCCTGAGATGATATAAGGATGAAACCTTGAGACAAACCAGAGTCAGAAGTGAACCTCATCCTCATTTGGGTGACACTGAACAGGAAATAATGTAAATGTAAATGCCCTTTATACAACAGTTTGTAGTAGAATGGAATTAAGCAACCAAGAGCTCCTGAGGAACTAATGGGTCAGCGTCATTACCTTCTATCTTCCACCCGTGATTCAGGTCTCTGAAGTGAAGAAAAAGAAAAAAAAAAAACATGACAAGATGTATTTCCTCATGTTAAGGTCTAATAATATTGCACAATACTGAGATCACTGAACATTTTACTCTTTTTCTTAGAGGCCAAAAAATGGAATTTGCTCCTGTTTTGTTGTTTCTACTCCAAAGTGGTGGTCGAAGCTCATATGAAACTAAACACTCAGAACTGTAGACGAATTTAGTTTTTAGTATTTAAGTATTAAGTAGTAATAAAGTATTTCTGTTTTTTTTTTTCTCTAACCTACTAGGGGCAATGTATTCATAGAAAAGTTCCCACACAAACACATGTGAGTACAGTAAGCTCTCTGTGCTTCTGAATACAGAATAAGGAGAATATCTAAAGGAAGAACAATCCTCTTCTATTGTGCTCCAGCACAAGCCCAAATTCATCACAGTGTAGGAGGCAGAAGAGGGACGTCATGACAGTGTCTTAATTCAGATTCTCTGTGTGATGGCTTTTTGTTCATCATTTGATTAGTGATTTTAGTGAAAAAAAAAGTGAAAAAACATTAATTGGTGTGTCTGTGACTGTTGTGAAAATTCACAGCATATCAAGATTTAAATGTCGCTATAAATAATGGCTTTATATATATTTCTTTATAATTTTGTCTTTAATTGATCACCAGCAATGAATAAAAGTATTCTATAATGAGATAACTGCAAAAATTATTTTAGGATATATCCTAAAATACAGTATATCTATTTATTCTGAGTTTGTACATTGCATTAACTCATTTATCCACCAGAGGACGTGAGAGTATAAATGAAACAAATCCATATAATCCGGTGTATTTTGTTTTAGAGGGAAACGTTTTCTATTTCTATTACTATCACAACATCTGATGTTTAGTTTTTTTCCAATAATAGTTAGTAGGTTTTATTACGATTTTTTAAAAGATTCCAATCAGACAACGGATTTAGAAATGTAAATTAAAATTGCTTTGTGCTTTGTTGACTATTTGAGATGTGTGTTAATCTATTAAGGCCCAAAACAGAGCAATAAAGTCAGGGACATAAAGTCAGGGACATAAACTCAGCTACTGCCAAAATGTAATTCTTAAATTAGCCAGTTAACACATTTATGCTGCCCCTTTCCAATTAAATCACATTCCAAGTTCCAGGTTTTAAGGCTACAAAATGTGGAAAAGTTAAAGGGGGTAAAAACTTGTGCTCTTTATAGTGTATATTCAGAATGACCCTATGATAAAAGCCATTACATTTAGGAGATGCTCTTATCCAGAGCGACTTACATCTCTTTTTTTTTTTTAATAAAACTGAGCAATTGAGGGGGGCCTTGCTCAGGGGCCCAACAGTGACAGCTTGGTGGACCTGGGGTTTAAACTCACACTTTTCCGATTTGTAGACCAATACTAGGCTACAACATCATATTCTTCTACTTTCAGCTTTTCCCGGTAGGGGTCTCCACAGTGAATCATCTGCTTCCACCTAACTGTATATCCTTATTTAACACGTCCATATTTCTCCTCTTTGGCTTTCTTCCTGACCTCTTACCTGCAGCTCCATCTCCAACATGCTTCTACCAATATAACCATCTCCCTCCTCTGTACAGTACATGTCCAAACCATCTCAATCTAACCTCTCTGTCCTTGTCCACAAAACAGCCAACCTGAGCTGTCCCTCTGATGTGCTCGTTCCTAATCCTGTCCATCCTCGTCACTCTTAAAGAGAACCTCAACATCCTCATCTCTGCTACCTCCATCTCTGCTACCGCCATCTCTTTTCCTCACTGCTACAGTCTCTAACCCATACAGCAAAGCTTCTCTCACTACTGTCTTGTACACCTTTCCTTTGATTCTTACTGACACTCTTCTGTCACACACAACACCCCAGACACTTTCCTCTACCCACCTGCACTCGTCTCTTCACCTCTTTTACACACAAATATTTAAACTTCTGCACCTTCTTGACCTCAGCCTCATGTAACCTCAATGTTCTACTTCCCACCCTCTCGTTCAGACATGTATCCTGTCTTACTACGACTGGTTTTCTGGCTCTCACTATGACTGACTTTCTTTAGTGTATTCTGTCTTACTCCAACTGACTGGATAAAAGTATTGTATTTTGGTCAATGAAACTGATTTTTTGTTTTTGGCCGATAGCTGGAGTTTAACTTGATCTGATCTGGTGTCAGTCTGGTGTCATGTTCCTTTGTAGATTACTATAAAGCTGTGTTAATAACAAATAGAACAAAGTGTCATACATAGCAAAATTTGTAAAAATTTAAGGGGAAAAAATGAAGTGAATGTTGTATTGAGAATGATTCATCACCTAAATAATATCTAATCAGCTCTAGTCCTGTGTTGGTCTCAACTGATGAAAGAGTGGGTTAAAAGATTATCAAAAGCAACAGTCAGTTACTTGTATTGCACTTTTAACAATAGATATTGTTATAAAGCAGCTTTACAAGAATATTCAAAATTCAGAATATAAATAATATTTTAAATTATTAAATAACGAGGAAGCCAGAGTGACAGTTGTGAGGACACTGGATAGTGTGATTAGAAATAATTTCCCTTCTAATACTGTGTATATATCCAGAAAGTTTATTCTAGTTTTGACACGAAATTAACTTAATGTATATGTTAACTTAGTGTATATGTATATATGAAACCTTCGATTTCTCAGTTAACCCTTTTTTACCAGTACACTGGTGCTCCATTCTACCTACAGAATGTAAAAATGCAAATTCCATTTTTTGGCAGAATATGTTAACTGGCTTAATACTGTAGATGGGTGGCTTAAATATATGATTTACTATATAGCACAAACCAAGCATATTTTTATTCAACTGTAGACTGATTTATTCTGTACCACAATTTTCCATTACATTATAACAAACCAAGAAAAAAAAAACACTACAATTCAAAACACAAAATGATTTTTAAACCTTTACAGTTCCTGTATTCATTACTGGCCCTTTTGTGATGAATTATAACATTAATTAAGATAAATATCTGATGTAATTTTTGACATATACATAGAGCACAGACATTTTCAGATTGATAAGAAATTGAGGTGTCATTTACGTAGTCTCACTTAAACTGAAAGCAAGTCCCTCCTTGTGAACCAGTGGTCTGACGTGGATCAGAGGACATAAAAGTGTGACAAAAGACAGGAGGATAACAGCAGCAGGCTGAAGTTAATTTAGCTTTAGAGGTGAAAAGTACCGTGAGGTTGCATCAGATCTCACGTTTCATTGGATTATGGCGCGCTATTTTAAGTGTTTGTATGTGTTCTAAAGTTCCAGCCTCAAATCCCTTTGGGTCTTTGAATATATTGTGACAAGCCGCCTCCATAAATACAAATCCAGGCTTTGAAGCTAATTGTTATGCCTGGCACTCAAGCTGGTGGATTCTTGGTCTTTAGCGTCTAGACAAACTCACTGGTGTAAAAGAAAACACCACTCATCAATGCTAAAACAGGTCACAGTTTGTGTGGTAGGTACAACACAATCGTCGATCACTCGTTTTGGTAAGTCATGCTAGTGTTAATTTTTGGAAAGAAAGTTGTACCAGTCGTTTTCATTTTGGAGACTGTATGTCAGTTTCATTCTTGGAGGCCCTTTGTGGATTTCACAATGTGCTTTTAGAATGACCTCTCACAATGACGCACACAGCCAGGTCAAGACATGTCAAGGATGATCTCGGTTTAGAGAAGTCGTGTGAGCTAATACACACAGAGGTCCTAATACAAACATAGGGAACAGGTGGATGGTGAAGGTTGTGGCTTAACTTTAAAGGGTAGCATTCCACAGAAGGCAGAAGGGCCACCTAGAGTCACCTTGTCTTCAAACATTTTAAGACCTTTGTTTCTGGTCCTTCCCTTTTCAAAGGCTCAATGTACAATTTGCCTAATTGCATAAATTCTTTGAAACAAATGTGACAGCCTTTGAAGGTCCCATCTCATCAAAAGGTCAATGATATCAGGATTTTAATATTTAATGACATTTCATTAGTTGCTCAGAATAAAATAACCTTTTCAGCTGTCTTAGCATGCAAATTGTTTTGGTGTCAACCCCAATGTGCCTCTAACAAGATTGCACTACAAGCCCTCACACCCATTCTGACCTTTTTTCATATCCGTCACCACCGGTGGACATCAGGTCACTATCAGTACTTATATCCCCCAACATGTACTGTCCTGATATTGTATCACAAGTTGTCACTGGTCCTGAACTATCCAACAGCCCTTCATTTGGTGGCTTGTCCCGTCTAGGAGGAGGCATAGGTTTGAGGCGACTACGCTTGTTGACTCGTATGGACCTTGGCGTGCCTACTGGCTCAGATGGACACAGTGCCACTTCACTGCCTTCTCGCTCTGTTACCTCTTCCCCTACCACTTGGTAGCAACCAGGTCCGTTACCTCCGATAGAACTGGGTACACCCAGATTGATACCTACAGGGACTCCTGCACAAGGGATGCCTGGATGACCTTTACCTTCTAAATGCATTGAGGCATTATCACCCACACAGGCTTTGCTGACTCTCTTACGAAAGCTTCCATTGACCAGAAAGGCTTGAGATTCAGGGTCACCAAAGTCAACATCGTTGGCTCCACTTTCTGCCAGGAAGTATCCTTCCTCCTCATACATGTTCTCCACCATTATCTTCTTCTTGCTCCTATGCCTTCCTGACTGCTTACTGGCACAGATTAGATCAAACAGGCTTAGAAGGAGGGAGAGGGCAGCCAATCCCAGCATGAAATTCAGCATAATGGTCTTCTCAGTGGGTCTGGATATGTAGCAGTCCACCATGGTGGTGCAAGGAGTATGCTGACAGATGAAACGTTTTGGGGTGTAGAACCCAAACAGATAGTAATGTGCTGTTCCAAAACCAGCTTCTAGAATTATCCGAACCAAAAGTTGAAATATGTAGACTCCTGCAAAACAAGGCAGCCTTCTTGTACCTGCTTTTACACTAGACTTTGATAGAGATGCTTCATGGAAAGGTTCCTGTTTAATCTTATAGAAAGACCTAAATCTCATTCTATTTGATGCATCAGGATAACCTAGGCTGGATGAAACTTTGTGGATCACATAGACAATAAACACAACATGAACCAGGATAGTGGAGGTAAGTTGGACCAGCCAGAAGCGGAAAAGTGAGAGGGGGGCAAATATATCGTAACACACGTTGGCACATCCAGGCTGAATAGTGTTACACACAAATCTCTCCTGCTCATCCTGATAAAGGGGATAGCCAGCCAAGAACAGGACTGATATACGTAGGAAGATCGTTAGAACCAGCCATATCTTCCCTAGAAGAGAAAAAAATCAACAAGTCAGGCACCATGTTGTACAAGTGGGTTTGGTTGGTTAAGGTGTTGGACTACTAATATGAAGCTTGTGAGTTTAAAACCCAGATGCACTAAGTTGCCATGGCTGGGCTTCATGGCTACAACCCTTAGTTGTATAAGAAAATTTACATAAAATGTAACCTGCTCTGGATAAGGGTGCCTATCAAATATTGTTTACAAGCATTATGACAGAATCTACAACTCTTTTTCATTGGGTTCATTGAAGGTTTCCTAATTCCAATGGAAATGCACTATTTCACAGTTCTAAGTAGGATCAAAAAAGTTTGTCCAGAGAGTCAAACCAGAGAATCCCTCAATTAAGGATTTCAGTTTCTACCTATGGTAGATATCATAAATCCTTCATTGGGACATCCACAGACACAATAATAGTGTGTTTAAGTACAGCATGTAATTCTTAGATGAGTTTATATCTAAGTATAGATAGTTAAGTTTTTTGTCACCTACCCACAATAGTGATGTTGTAATTCAATATGATGAAAGCAGCCTCTGAGGCTCCTTGCCTTCCCATGTCTCTAGATCCAGAGCTCACAAGACAACACACTGTCTCTTAAATTGACTCCAGATGAGCGTCCCACAGGTCCATCAGAACTGCAGTCTGTCATTACAAACAGACTGAAACCGAGTGGCCTTGCTTAGTCTCCTGCCTCTGCTTCTTGTCTTACCTATTCTCTTGCGTAGACAACAACTGTTCTCAGACAACAGAAAATCAGAGACGTGAGCTCCATTGTGAGGCTATTCTTACCCACCAAAGGCACGCTGACAGGCTAACATTGTTGAGATAGCTTGGGTCAGTTTACGCTTAGAGGTGAATAATGAACAGAGGGATTAGTCATTAAATCATCCCTGTTAGAGTCTCAATAATATTTCAAAGTCAGGTGATAGGGTTCATCCTTTTATTATGAGAAATGTGAAAAGTTACACATAATAAAAGCTTTAGTGGAGTGACTTAACAACAAAAAGGTTCTCCCGGTACTTTGCTTTAAGGGCTGGACATAATTCATAAAGCAAACATAATTGATTTAAATCATTTGAGCCGACAGTCATAAATCAATTGATGAACAATTAACTATTATTAAAAAAGAACAGACATTCTCTAAATTGATGTAATAATAATAATAATAATAATATAATAATAACCTTTATTTTCTGTAGCGCCTATAAAAGAACATCTCAAAGCGCTTTACAGAAGCAAAATAAAAACAACAAAAATACACACATAATATAAAGATTAAAATTAAAGCAACAAAAATAGACTATAATAAAAAGCAAATGTAAAATTACAATTAGTCAAATTAAAAGCTCCCTAAAAAAATAAGTTTTGAGCTGAGATTTAAAAGTGCCAAGAGATGTTGCTTGCCCTATCTCAGTTGATAATGAATTCCACAGTTTTGGAGCTAGTGAAGAAAAAAGCCCTATCTCCCATCGATTTTAAACAAGTTAAAGGAACAGTTAAAAGACCAGTTTCAGAAGAACGAAGGTCGCGAGATGGAATATAAGGAATTAAAAGATCAGCCAAATATTGAGGAGCTAACCCGTGTAAGGTCTTGTAGGTAAGCACCAGAATCTTAAAATCAACCCTAAACCTAACGGGGAGCCAGTGCAAGGACTCCAAAACGGGAGTAATGTGATCTTTTAACTTTGTTCTAGTAAGTATTCTCACCGCTGAATTTTGAACTACCTGTAATTTACCTGTATACCTACAGTAGGCAAGCACGGTGATTTGTAAGGCACTCATCGTCATCATTTACAAATAATTTGTAGCGTAAACCCAGATTCTGAAAAAATGAAAAAATAAAAATGTTAGTCACATATTGTTATTAAATTGTATTATATAAGATCATGTCACAGAAGATTCTGTTGTTCTGCTAAAAATTTAACCATTGGCTTATAAATCAAAATGGAATGATATTGTATCAAACTCGGTCATACCATATAGTGAATTGTTATGAACAGAAATCATATTATGTGGAAACCTGAGCTGTACAACTCTGTTTAATATTAAAACATAGGCGATGGTTGGTAAGAATTCTCTTAGAAATGGAAGTAGTTGGCTATGAGGAGACAGCAATTTCATTCGGTGGTTAAGGCATTGGCCCACTGCTCAGGAGATGGAATCTACTAGATGGGTCCTTGAGCAAGTCCCTCAATTGCTCAGATGATTTAATGAGATGAGTGCAGGTTGCTCCAGATAAAGGTGTCTGGGAGATATATAAACTTCTTGCAGTTGAGTCTGGCTGCTTTTACCCCATAGTAGAAATCTATTGGAACTTTTGCTCCGTAATCAATTCTCTCAGTTCTCCGGTTTACTCCCATCTCCCTATAAAAAATCTGGTGGGCGGAACAGCTACGCTATATTACTCCTGAATGAATGTGTAAATGTTCATTTGCATGGTCCTGTGCGATGGACTCCAGTTATTCTTAAGATACATTAAATGTGGCCCAGACCTGGATAAAGCACATAATGAATGAACGAATTAGTGAATGAACAAACAATGTCTGAAATCTAAACTGGTAGCATATACAGTATAGTGGTTGTAAGTATCACAAAAAGACATTTGGAAATGTGACAATGTGTTATTCATAGAATGGTTACTCATTTATTAGTGTGAAATGTTTGCCAAAGGAAACAGGTGAGCGTACGGTTTAATAAAGCTTCTGACAGCTGTTTCCTTTGGCAAGGAAAAAGTGTCTCTCAGTGTGTAACAAATCACTGCAGGGCAGCAGTACAGCAGAATGAATTACATCCTTATTGTGTGTGTGTGTGTGTGTGTGTGTGTGTGTGTGTGTGTGTGTGTGTGTGTTTGGCTCACCGCAGAAGGAGACTAATTTAGAAAAGCAGTAAATGAGGATTGTGTACAATAAATCCTGATTGTTGTGTATTCAGAGTAGAAAGAGTATTATATAACATTTATTCCACAGCGCTGGTGGACTCGGGTTGGTGGGGAAGATGGTGATAAATTTCTTACAAGAGCGCCTTTGACAGTAGTTCTGACTGTGAGACAAATCACAGGATTATAAGAATGCACTTGGTCTATTATGTTACATTTTCTGCAGTAACAACTTTCATTCATTTTCTACCGCTTATCCGAACTACTTCGGGTCACGGGGAGCCTGTGCCTATCTCAGGCGTCATCGGGCATCAAGGCAGGATACACCCTGGACGGAGTGCCAACCCATCACAGGGCGCGCACACACACACGCGCACACACACACGCGCACACACACGCGCGCGCGCACACACTTTTCCAGAGATGCCAATCAACCTACCATGCATGTCTTTGGACCGGGGGAGGAAACCGGAGTATCCGGAGGAAACCCCCGAGGCACGGGGAGAACATGCAAACTCCATACACACAAGGCGGAGGCGGGAATCGTACCCCCAACCCTGGAGGTGTGAGGCGAACATGCTAACGACTAAGCCACCGTGCCACTCACAGTAACAACTTCCACAGAGATTTCCCCACATAAAGCGGTTTTACTTATGTGGATAAATAGAATATACACATACCACCCTGTCATTGATTATTTTCCTTCTAAGGCACACCTATATGTGTTTTGTTATTTAGTCATCACTTACTTGGCATTATCTCAAAATATTAAGAAACACAGTTATTACATAACAGCAGCACTGCTTTGTAAAGTAATTATGTTTTATTTTATCACATTAGTGATGGAGCATTAGAATAATGTTACACAGCAAACCCATTAAAAAAAAAATTGGCCCATTCATCCATTTAAAAGTATTTCTTATATTAAACCAATTCATCCATCCATCCGTCTTTGAAACAAATTATTTGAAGGAAATTAAGCTCAATCAAAGTATGAAAACTAACGGCTTATTCATGTATTCAGTCTTTTGTTAAACTAAATTGCTAACTGTTTTGTTGCCAACTAAATGTGAAATCACACTAGAGAACGTTGTGAAAATGGAGCTCTCCAGCTAACTTAGTGATCATGCATTTACTATATTTGCTTCCTCAATTTTAACAATTTAACCAACTAATGTGTCTAAATTAAACACCACTATATAGCAACCCAGCCAGCTTCTCTTTTTATGTTGAGTTTTAATTGTGCTGTATAAACTGATCCAGTCAGTACTTCCTCAATCTGTCCATCTTGGCTTTCTAAGGAGTTCAAACCTCTGACATATCTCATGATCTACTGTGCATGCCTTCACATGGTACAGAATCTCAGGTCAGAGTTGATCAGAGCTGAACTTCGGAACACAGCGAAATGTGAAGCTTCTTTACACCGAGGTTGCGTATTTGGTCTCCAGCAATCGTATGCAGATGAAAGGAAGTCAGTGGAACGAAAAATATAGTATAGTGTGACCTCACCATAATACTGTCTAGGGTTATGCTTTTATTAATTTCTGCCTTACACTGGATTTTTTTTATTTTTTATCTGGTGTTGGTTGGTGCTGTAATTTCCTCGTTCCTGCGAAAGTCAGTGGCTCAGAACTCAGGAGAAAACAAGCGCAAGAAAAGACCATTTTTATCTACAATCTATAAACTCACTCAGTTCCTTCATGTCTTCTCTATTTCTCTCATCTTAAAACAACTATATTATGGGATGTGGTAGCTTAGCGGCTAAGGTGTTGGACACCTGATCGAAAGGTTCCAAGTTCGAATCCAAGGTCTACGAAGCTGCCACTGCAAAGTCCCAGTTATAAAAAGAGCTAAAAAATGTAGGTTGCTCTGATTAATTACAGCTGCCATATTCTTTAAAGGTAATATTTATTCCCTTGTTAATTTTTTTTTATGGAAATGCAAATTGTGTGTTATTTCCGGATTTGGGGGTGTAGGTCTGTGTGTTTAATAATTTTGTAGCCTAGCCGTGTTTAAGACCCTCTCGGAAATGAAACGTTTCGTCTCGTTTCAAATTCAGAAAATAAAAAGGCAGCAAATATCCGCAAATCCAAGAAATGTGAAAATATAGTAAGAGTTATATTTAGAAAATAAGAGATTGTAGAGGCAGAATTCAGTACAGGGCTCACACATGGTTTCTCACCTCCAACCCCAATGTGAAGCACGAAGCACGGTGGTGGTAGCATCCAGTTAACATTACCCATGAACTTTTTGTTTCTTTGCTTTTTTGTGATTTCTATCAGTTTCCACTGACCTGCTAATTCAATATAAAGATTTATAAAGAGCCTGAAAACTGATAGAAAATCACAGACAGGTACATTACAGTCGTTTTATTAGAGAAAAATATTCTCCTTTATATAATGTTAGATGCCATTAAAAAAAAAAAAAGTCATTTTAAGTTAAAAATCAATAAATTCCTTTAATTTACCGATTGACAGTGCAGGCTCCGAACAGCATGCACCACACAAAGGCCTACAGTTCACAAGTAAGACTTCTGAAAATACACAACTTTTTTTCTGGTACTGATGACAAATGTATTACATAAAAGAACAATTTATAATCAATAGTAGCAATAAAAGAAACAACAGTGAGATAAATATCAACCATTTCTCTAGAATTGCTTTTTCTGTTTCGACACAAAAGGAGTGACAAAAGCAATGCTATTGCAAAGTCCACAAAGGGAAGGGAGAGAAAAAAAAAAAGGAAAAAAAAAAAAAAAGAAAGAAAGTCCGGCAGAGCACTCGTACTTTCAGCACGACTGTGGAGCTCTGCGTGACGGCGAAATAATAACAAATTCGACAAAAGCAAAACGACAGACTCGTGCACTTCGCAATGGTGGCACTCAAATTCAGTCACTTTATCATCCCAAGATATTTTCTTTTCTATTATTTAAAAAAAAAAAAAAGATCATTGCCTTAATTCCTCCCTCATCCTCATCATCACTCAATTCCTCCCTCATCCTCATCATCACTCATTCACTACGAGATGATTAAACGATGAGATGAATACTGACTGCTTATAAATATCTCGGCATTACATTTAAACTATGATCTTCTCTGAACAGAGTATGTACACTGTACAAAATTTATATATACGTATTTAAAAAAAAAAGGTAGAATTTTCGTGTAATGATTCGAAAATCATTGAAAAGCTGAGCTGGTGTGTGTCGGTAGAAGAAGAAAAGAAGAATAATACATAGTACTAGACTGTCATCTCTAGATGGAGAACGAATAGCATTATTACACGAATATTGGTGAAAATAGACACAGATCAGTGTAAAAAAAAAAAAAAAGATTTTGAAGATTTCAAATCTTTATGGTACACTGACCTTTTTGAAGAAAAAAAAAATGCGTCATTTATAATAAATCGCTTCCATTTTAAAATCTAATTGGCTGAGACTCATCCGAAGCTTATGTATTAATCCAACAAAATAAAACCAACAAACGACTTTAGCCACTGTTCTGTTCACAGAATAAAATATCTTTGCCCTGTAATGTTGCTTAGCAACCAAATCTTCTAATCTTCTAACCCCAAACTGTATAAGCCAGGACATGTGAAGAAAAGTATTTCACTGTGCTGCTGTGTGTATGAGATGAATCAAGGTTTCTACTTCATTAATAATAAAAGTACATTTTCACTGCAAGTTTGATTTCTGTCTGTTTCACCAGTGTTTCATGTAGAGCTTAAGAAAGCACTTAAAATCACACAGATTTCTATATCCTGGCCCCCGGAGAAACTTCCGTCTCCGTTAAAGGCTTTGCTACTTTTTTTGGAGATGATAAAATGACTTCTTGCGAAGCAACACGGCAAACTGTAGAACATCAAAACTGATTGGATAGAACATTGAACATCAGCACTCAAAATAATAGTAATAATAATAATAAAAAAAATACGAACTCATATTGCAACCTTCACTTGTGAATTAAAACAAGGAGATATGAAACATCTGTTTAAGAAGAAGTGTCCATTTCTCTGTCATCTGCGTATTGCTTGGTGTTTGAATCTGAAATGACGTCGATTTATCAAGCTCATAAAACCGTTCACGCCAAGGTTCTGCAAGTCATCTTTCCTTTCTTTTCTTTTTTTTAATCTTTACTGAAATCAGTCCATTTCTTTAAAATCAGTCCATTTCTTCAGCCATCAAATCATCATCATCAGGTTCTCAAGACAGACAGAACCAGAACGCTACATTTCCAACTTCTTACATAATACCTTCTGTGTGGCTTGTTTTTATTAGACTATGGCCTTTAAGAGAAAACACCAGGACACCTGAAAATAGGACCTGGATGAAACTCTGTGGTGCTTCTGCTTTAATACAAAACCGTTCTGGTGTCTCGGTAAAAGACAAGCAGCATGTTTACAGCGTGAACAGGAATCCACTCGTAATCACCTGATACTCAAATTTGCTACTTATTTTATTAAGTGAAGTTTAATTAAAAATTTTTTTTCAAAGATTTTTACAATTTTTTTTTTTATACTGAATCATAAAATAAACATTAAAATAAATAACGGTTCGATCCTACATACTGCCGGCGTGTCAAGTGGTGATTAGCGAAAATGTGTTTCAGTGAAATATTCTTGTTGCAGAATGTAAACTTAAAACTTTTGATGATTTTTGAAGAGTTTTTACAAAGCGTGAGCAGGCTGCGGTCTTTAATTAATATTAATTAATTAATTAGATTTCTGAAAAAAGAAAAAATTATATATATATATATATATATATATATATATATATATATATATATATATATATATAAAACAAACTAATATAATTGATTACCGAGATTGAACCTGTAATCAATCACTGGATTTTTGCTCGTCACAGCAACTTGAGGAAACATCGGGTTTGCATTGCGGTGTTAATACGTATGAATTAACTATAGGTATGAACGTATTAAAATTAAATATACGTGAAGCTGAGGCGTTTGAATTAAGAAAAAGAAACGAGAAGAAAATTTGAGAAGCTGATACTGTGAAATGAAGAGTTCATCTGTAGGCTGGCGTGAAAGAGCAAAAGATGCAAGAGCAGATTCAGAACCAGATCCACATCAACGTCAGGGTGAAATAGAAAGCGGAGATGATTAGTCAATACCGCCTGCTCACCATGGATTGACCTTCCCAAAAAACAAATAAATTAAAATAATTAATTAAATAATTAAAATAAAATTAATTTCACCATTTCAGACAGTTTATTTATTTAGTTTTAACTAAAAGAATTAAAGGGTTTAAAGTGAGGTTATGTATTCTTAACTCTTTCTTCTGAATCGTCGGGAATCATTTCCGATTGCTCAAACTCTTATTAATGACAACTAATTTTAAATTAATGCTCTTAAATTAAATTTGAAAAATGTTCATATTTGCTGTCGAGTTTGCTGTTTATGTTTTCTAAATTGTGCTTATTTATATAGATATTTATTCCTCTCTCATTTATGTTGCCTAAATTGTTGAGTTGTCAGGATTTACCGGCATGATTTTGGTTTATGATGTGATTTCTAAATTTAACATACATTTTTTTTTATTTGTTGTAATCTTTTCTGTTTGTTGAGGTTTCTGAATTTGCCGCCATGGTTTTGGTTTACATTTTCTTATTTTTTGTATTGCTTTTTCTAAAATTGTTGGTTGTTTTTCTGAATAATTCTAGTTGGTTTTCTTGCTGTGCTTTCTGAAGGTTCTGTATTTTTTGTGGATCACATTTTGTAGAGCACATTTTTTGACGTTTTTCTTTTCTTTTCTTTTCTGGATCTGCTGTTTTTTTTTTTTTTTCCTGTACCTGCTGTTTTGTTTTTTCCCCCTTAGATTAAATGTTTTGCCATTTTCCTGGATCTGCTGCAGGAGGTATTTTTTTCATTCTGGATCCGCTGTTGTTTTTCCCTCTGGATTTGTCGTTTCACCATTTTCTTGATTTTGCCTTTTTCCCCCTAGTTTCTTCTTCTCCTAGATCTGCTGTTGAGGTTATTTACTGGATCTGCCGTTGCATTTTCCCCCTAGTCCTGCTGTTGGGTGCTGTTGCACTTTCTGGATTTGCTTTTGCATTCTTTTTATTTTACTTTCATCCATTGGTTTGTTATTTTGTTTTGCACTTATGGGGCTACACACACATTTAAGTATCAACTGAACTGCCTCAGAGCCTGTCGACAATCATGTGCACACGCTTCTTGCTTTCTTAAAAAAAATGAAAAACTATTTCTTTTTTTATACAGTGAAAGTGTTGATAACTAATCAGCGCCTTCACGATTCTGAAGCTCGTGGCCAGAAAAGTGTATGATTTTCTATGAAAACTCTCTCATCCCTCAGCTGGCAAAAGCTGGAGTACAGCAATCTTCTGAACCTTTTACTTGTTAACACGAATCTAGTGTACCTCAATGTAAAACAATTTTAGGTACATAATTAAACCTTTAAAGCTTTAAAGATGCACAGATTATCGTGTCACCATAGCGACAAGGACAAGTAAAGATTAGCAGCTTTGTTTCTTTGAGGCTGAGACTAACTGTGATAATCAGGTTCCTGACACCTGTGACTTGAAACCCTGAAAATTTTTACTTTCCCAACATGACTGGAAGAGCTGTAGAAGTGGCTTATTTTGGGCTGATGTTTGAATTACGTTCAGGTCAGATCGTGGCCCTGGGCTTCAGAGAGCAGGACCTAGAAAAAAGAAACCTTCAAATAAAAACAAAATTAAGAATAAGCTGAGTCGTATAATCGGATAAGACACACAGAGATGCTGGAATGCAGTCCCCGTCGTATGAGAAGTTCCTCGTACTCCATCCCGCATGCTGCTCGCTTTCGTTCCTCACTCTGTCACGTTTTCGAGTCTGGTCCCTGTGTCCTGTATTTACAGCAGCCAACAGAACAACAAAGACACGTGTGGAAGGTAAAATCCGCCGGGTTTTTTTTGTCTGGAGCAGTCAGACAAAGAGGACCATTCTGTGGACTCTCTGTCTCTCTGTCTCTGGATTGGTCCTCAGCGTCACCAGACCACTGTTATGAGATGATAGCTGGAGACCATCGCACCACTGTCAGATTGTCCGTACTCACTGACCGCTTCTTGGCCGCTTTTCTCAAGTCTTTATACTTGTCATCGCAGAGTCTGGAGATCGCCTGAGAAAGAAAGAGAAAAAGAATATTAAAATTTTTAAAAGTGTTTATGCCAAAAGAAAGCATGGGGCAGAGAAGGTAGCTGGATCAGAGGGCAGATTCTCTACACACACACTCAGTCTTACACTCTTACACTTGCACATGCTCACACTCTCTCATACACACACTCAGTCTTACACTCTTACACTTGCACATGCTCACACAAAGAAAGAAAGAAAGAAAGAAAGAAAGAAAGAAAGAAAGAAAGAAAGACACTGTCTAAAAAAGAAAGACAGTCTGAAAGAAAGACAGTCTGAAAGAAAGAAAGAAAGAAAGAAAGACAGAAAGAAAGAAATACACTGTCTAAAAAAGAAAGACAGTCTGAAAGAAAGAAAGAAAGAAAGAAAGAAAGAAAGAAAGAAAGAAAGAAAAAGTCTGAAAAAAGACAGTCTGAAAGAAAAAGCAAGAAATGAAGCAAAAAAGAAAGACAGAAAGAAAAACAGAAAGAAAGAAAGAAGTCTGAAAAAGAAAACACAAGAAAGAAAGCCAGAAAGACAGACTGAAAGAAAAAAGCAAGAGAGAGAGAGAGAGAGAGAGAGAGAGAGAGAGAGAATGTATTACAGCTGTTGGTACAGATGTTATGTGAGTCCGCATGCTAAGTAACACAGCAGGTGAAATGCTGCACTCTGATTGGCTCTCAGATCTTGAGGATGTTGATTTATAAACTTTCTCTAGTGCAGGTCAATAAAGAGCAGCATTTTACCCCTTAATCTCTGAGCAGCTACAGGACAGAAGCTAGCTGTGAGCTACAGACTGTAGTCAGGTGCAGATGGAGAGGAAAAGACAGATGAACAGACAGATGTTAGAGTGACATGTAGATGGAGCTGAGTTTTCACCTCCAGTTTCTGGGCCTTGTCTCTGCTCAGAGGCTCCAGAGGGAAGTTCAGGTTGTTGGCCTCAGACAGCGAGCGCAGGTCAAAGTAGTACTTGGCATAAACACTCGATGGCACGTTGATGTTAAACTGCAGAAGCTCCAGAAACTGTCTCTCCAACTCGTTCCTAAACGCCCAGAGAGAGAGAGAGAGAGAGAGAGAGAGAGAGAGAGAGAGAGAGAGAGAGAGAGAGAGAGAGAGAGATGGTATTATATTTGACTGATATGCTAATATTATAAAGACAGACAAACACAAGAAAGAAAGAAAGAAAGAAAGAAAGAAAGAAAGAAAGAAAGAAAGAAAGAAAGAAACAGGTAGTCTGACAAAAAAACAAAGAAAGAATAATAAACAGAAAGAGAGACAGAAAAACAGACATGCTTAAATGGAACACAGACAGATACACAGACAGTTACACAGACAGTTACACAGACAGTTACACAGACAGTTACACAGACAGTTAGACAGTTACACAGACAGATACACAGACAGTTACACAGACAGTTACACAGACAGATACACAGACAGTTAGACAGTTACACAGACAGATACACAGATACACAGACAGTTACACAGACAGTTAGACAGTTACACAGACAGATACACAGATACACAGACAGTTAGACAGTTACACAGACAGATACACAGATACACAGACAGTTACACAGACAGTTAGACAGTTACACAGACAGATACACAGATACACAGACAGTTAGACAGTTACACAGACAGATACACAGATACACAGACAGTTACACAGACAGTTACACAGACAGTTACACAGACAGTTACACAGACAGTTACACAGACAGTTGCACTACACAGACAGTTACACAGACAGTTACACAGACAGATACACAGACAGATACACAGACAGTTACACAGACAGATACACAGACAGTTACACAGACAGATACACAGACAGTTACACAGACAGTTACACAGACAGTTGCACTACACAGTTACACAGACAGATACACAGACAGTTACACAGACAGTTACACAGACAGTTACACAGACAGTTACACAGACAGTTACACAGACAGATACACAGACAGTTATACAGACAGATACACAGACAGTTATACAGACAGTTACACAGACAGATACACAGACAGATACACAGACAGATGGACAGACAGATGCACAGACAGATGCACAGACAGATGTGTGAATGATCATATAAACAGCATAAAAATGTCAGTACAGAAGAAAACAACTGACAACTCCAGATACTCTGACAATAGTTAGATCGGACTGCAGTCGTGTAGACTGGAGCGTAGTGAGATGTGACATGGGGAGAGGTGTGTTTGTGTTGTGTGTGTGTGAGTGTCTTTGTTTCTGTGTGCGTATCGGAGTGTTTGTGTGAGTGCCATTGAGTGTCTGAGAATGTGTGTCTGAGAGTGTGTGTCTGAGAGTGTGTGTCTGAGAATGTGTGTCTGAGAATGTGTGTCTGTATATGTGTCTGAGTGTGCGTGTCTGTATATGTGTCTGAGAGTGTGTGTCTGAGTGTGCGTGTCTGTATATGTGTCTGAGAGTGTGTGTCTGAGTGTGCGTGTCTGTATATGTGTCTGAGAGTGTGTGTCTGAGTGTGCGTGTCTGTATATGTGTCTGAGAGTGTGTGTCTGAGTGTGCGTGTCTGTATATGTGTCTGAGAGTGTGTGTCTGAGTGTGCGTGTCTGTATATGTGTCTGAGAGTGTGTGTCTGAGTGTGCGTGTCTGTATATGTGTCTGAGAGTGTGTGTCTGAGTGTGCGTGTCTGTATATGTGTCTGAGAGTGTGTGTCTGAGTGTGCGTGTCTGTATATGTGTCTGAGAGTGTGTCTGAGTGTGCGTGTCTGTATATGTGTCTGAGAGTGTGTGTGTCTGAGTGTGCGTGTCTGTATATGTGTCTGAGAGTGTGTGTGTCTGAGTGTGCGCGTCTGTATATGTGTCTGAGTGTGTGTGTCTGAGTGTGCGTGTCTGTATATGTGTCTGAGTGTGTGTGTCTGTATATGTGTCTGAGAGTGTGTGTCTGAGTGTGCGTGTCTGTATGTGTGTCTGAGTGTGCGTGTCTGTATGTGTGTCTGAGTGTGCGTGTCTGTATGTGTGTCTGAGTGTGTGTGTCTGAGTGTGCGTGTCTGTATGTGTGTCTGAGAGTGTGTGTCTGTATATGTGTCTGAGAGTGTGTGTCTGAGTGTGCGTGTCTGTATATGTGTCTGAGTGTGTGTGTCTGAGTGTGCGTGTCTGTATGTGTGTCTGAGTGTGCGTGTCTGTATATGTGTCTGAGTGTGTGTGTCTGAGTGTGCGTGTCTGTATATGTGTCTGAGAGTGTGTGTCTGTATATGTGTCTGAGAGTGTGTGTCTGAGTGTGCGTGTCTGTATATGTGTCTGAGTGTGTGTGTCTGAGTGTGCGTGTCTGTATATGTGTCTGAGAGTGTGTGTCTGAGTGTGCGTGTCTGTATATGTGTCTGAGTGTGTGTGTCTGTATATGTGTCTGAGAGTGTGTGTCTGAGTGTGCGTGTCTGTATATGTGTCTGAGAGTGCGTGTCTGAGAGTGTGTGTCTGTATATGTGTCTGAGAGTGTGTGTCTGAGTGTGCGTGTCTGTATATGTGTCTGAGAGTGTGTGTCTGAGTGTGCGTGTCTGTATATGTGTCTGAGAGTGTGTGTCTGAGTGTGCGTGTCTGTATATGTGTCTGAGAGTGTGTGTCTGAGTGTGCGTGTCTGTATATGTGTCTGAGAGTGTGTGTCTGAGTGTGCGTGTCTGTATATGTGTCTGAGAGTGTGTGTCTGAGTGTGCGTGTCTGTATATGTGTCTGAGAGTGTGTGTCTGAGTGTGCGTGTCTGTATATGTGTCTGAGAGTGTGTGTCTGAGTGTGCGTGTCTGTATATGTGTCTGAGAGTGTGTCTGAGTGTGCGTGTCTGTATATGTGTCTGAGAGTGTGTGTCTGAGTGTGCGTGTCTGTATATGTGTCTGAGAGTGTGTGTCTGAGTGTGCGTGTCTGTATATGTGTCTGAGAGTGTGTCTGAGTGTGCGTGTCTGTATGTGTGTCTGAGTGTGTGTGTCTGAGTGTGCGTGTCTGTATGTGTGTCTGAGAGTGTGTGTCTGTATATGTGTCTGAGAGTGTGTGTCTGAGTGTGCGTGTCTGTATATGTGTCTGAGTGTGTGTGTCTGAGTGTGCGTGTCTGTATGTGTGTCTGAGTGTGCGTGTCTGTATATGTGTCTGAGTGTGTGTGTCTGAGTGTGTGTGTCTGTATATGTGTCTGAGAGTGTGTGTCTGTATATGTGTCTGAGAGTGTGTGTCTGAGTGTGCGTGTCTGTATATGTGTCTGAGTGTGTGTGTCTGAGTGTGCGTGTCTGTATATGTGTCTGAGAGTGTGTGTCTGAGTGTGCGTGTCTGTATATGTGTCTGAGAGTGTGTGTCTGAGTGTGCGTGTCTGTATATGTGTCTGAGTGTGTGTGTCTGTATATGTGTCTGAGAGTGTGTGTCTGAGTGTGCGTGTCTGTATATGTGTCTGAGAGTGCGTGTCTGAGAGTGTGTGTCTGTATATGTGTCTGAGAGTGTGTGTCTGAGTGTGCGTGTCTGTATATGTGTCTGAGTGTGTGTGTCTGTATATGTGTCTGAGTGTGTGTGTCTGAGTGTGCGTGTCTGTATATGTGTCTGAGTGTGTGTGTCTGAGTGTGCGTGTCTGTATATGTGTCTGAGAGTGTGTCTCCCGCTCTCTCTGTCTGTCTCCCGCTCTCTCTGTCTGTCTCCCGCTCTCTCTGTCTGTCTCCCGCTCTCTCTGTCTGTCTCCCGCTCTCTCTGTCTGTCTCCCGCTCTCTCTGTCTGTCTCCCGCTCTCTCTGTCTGTCTCCCGCTCTCTCTGTCTGTCTCCCGCTCTCTCTGTCTGTCTCCCGCTCTCTCTGTCTGTCTCCCGCTCTCTCTGTCTGTCTCCCGCTCTCTCTGTCTGTCTCCCGCTCTCTCTGTCTGTCTCCCGCTCTCTCTGTCTGTCTCCCGCTCTCTCTGTCTGTCTCCCGCTCTCTCTGTCTGTCTCCCGCTCTCTCTGTCTGTCTCCCGCTCTCTCTGTCTGTCTCCCGCTCTCTCTGTCTGTCTCCCGCTCTCTCTGTCTGTCTCCCGCTCTCTCTGTCTGTCTCCCGCTCTCTCTGTCTGTCTCCCGCTCTCTCTGTCTGTCTCCCGCTCTCTCTGTCTGTCTCCCGCTCTCTCTGTCTGTCTCCCGCTCTCTCTGTCTGTCTCCCGCTCTCTCTGTCTGTCTCCCGCTCTCTCTGTCTGTCTCCCGCTCTGTCTGTCTGTCTCCCGCTCTGTCTGTCTGTCTGTCTGTCTGTCTCCCGCTCTGTCTGTCTGTCTGTCTGTCTGTCTCCCGCTCTGTCTGTCTGTCTGTCTGTCTGTCTCCCGCTCTCTCTGTCTGTCTGTCTGTCTCCCGCTCTCTCTGTCGGTCTGTCTGTCTCCCGCTCTCTCTCTCTCTGTCTGTCTGTCTCCCGCTCTCTCTCTCTCTGTCTGTCTGTCTCCCGCTCTCTCTCTCTCTGTCTGTCTGTCTCCCGCTCTCTCTCTCTCTGTCTGTCTGTCTCCCGCTCTCTCTCTCTCTGTCTGTCTGTCTCCCGCTCTCTCTCTCTCCCCGTCTGTCTGTCTCCCGCTCTCTCTCTCTCCCCGTCTGTCTGTCTCCCGCTCTCTCTCTCTCCCCGTCTGTCTGTCTCCCGCTCTCTCTCTCTCCCCGTCTGTCTGTCTCCCGCTCTCTCTCTCTCTCCCCGTCTGTCTCCCGCTCTCTCTCTCTCCCCGTCTGTCTCCCGCTCTCTCTCTCTCCCCGTCTGTCTCCCGCTCTCTCTCTCTCCCCGTCTGTCTCCCGCTCTCTCTCTCCCCGTCTGTCTCCCGCTCTCCCTCTCTCTCCGTCTGTCTGTCTCCCGCTCTCCCTCTCTCTCCGTCTGTCTGTCTCCCGCTCTCCCTCTCTCTCCGTCTGTCTGTCTCCCGCTCTCTCTCTCTCTCCGTCTGTCTGTCTCCCGCTCTCTCTCTCTCTCCGTCTGTCTGTCTCCCGCTCTCTCTCTCTCTCCGTCTGTCTGTCTCCCGCTCTCTCTCTCTCCGTCTGTCTGTCTCCCGCTCTCTCTCTCCCCGTCTGTCTGTCTCCCGCTCTCTCTCTCTCCGTCTGTCTGTCTCCCGCTCTCTCTCTCTCTCCGTCTGTCTGTCTCCCGCTCTCTCTCTCTCCGTCTGTCTGTCTCCCGCTCTCTCTCTCTCCGTCTGTCTGTCTCCCGCTCTCTCTCTCTCCGTCTGTCTGTCTCCCGCTCTCTCTCTCTCTCCGTCTGTCTGTCTCCCGCTCTCTCTCTCTCCGTCTGTCTGTCTCCCGCTCTCTCTCTCTCCGTCTGTCTGTCTCCCGCTCTCTCTCTCTCCGTCTGTCTGTCTCCCGCTCTCTCTCTCTCCGTCTGTCTGTCTCCCGCTCTCTCTCTCTCCGTCTGTCTGTCTCCCGCTCTCTCTCTCTCCGTCTGTCTGTCTCCCGCTCTCTCTCTCTCCGTCTGTCTGTCTCCCGCTCTCTCTCTCTCCGTCTGTCTGTCTCCCGCTCTCTCTCTCTCCGTCTGTCTGTCTCCCGCTCTCTCTCTCTCCGTCCGTCTGTCTCCCGCTCTCTCTCTCTCCGTCCGTCTGTCTCCCGCTCTCTCTCTCTCCGTCCGTCTGTCTCCCGCTCTCTCTCTCTCCGTCCGTCTGTCTCCCGCTCTCTCTCTCTCCGTCTGTCTGTCTCCCGCTCTCTCTCTCTCCGTCTGTCTGTCTGTCTCCCGCTCTCCGTCTGTCTGTCTGTCTCCCGCTCTCCGTCTGTCTGTCTGTCTCCCGCTCTCCGTCTGTCTGTCTGTCTCCCGCTCTCCGTCTGTCTGTCTGTCTCCCGCTCACCGTCTCTCACACAGACACCCGCACACACTTACATGTCCTCTACAGTGATATCTTTAAGAATCTGACAGTAGTCCACGTTCCACACGGCTTGATCGTCCCACACTTTAGACGCCAACAAAATGGCTCCCAGTACAATCCTCTTCCAGTTAGCAGGACAGATATCAATCTCAGCATAAGTTAACAACCTCTCCAAATACACCTGAGGGAGAAAAAACAATCACAAAGAAACAGAGGGTTAATAACTACATACATACAGTCTACACTTGAACTAAATGTGAGGCATCACGTGTTTCGGCATCAGACTAACTTAAAGCCTAAAAGTGACGCATGTGGCACAGAACACTGTGGTGTGTGTTTACAACAGGATTTGTCATGCCAAATAAGGAAGATCATACAACAGGACGTGCTGTTATAACGTAACCCCAAGGCGGCCTGTCACACAGAGGATGAAATATTTCTGTAGATCTGAACATGTTATTAGGCTTCCAGCACAGAGATTTACCAATGATTACACATGTAAATGCAATCATGAAGTGATTCTGAAAACTTTATAAAGCAATAAAACTGGAGACTTCAATAAACATTAAAGCTTTTCACAGAATACCAACATAATCAAAGTATTTTCTGTTATTAAAAGAAAAGCTTATTATTTAGATTAAGTTCAGCATCCTGCATACTGTTCCTGTTATTGAGCTGTTACTATAGAAACAGTAACATTACAACAAGTGCATTGATATAAACTTCGAATTTATGTTAGACTTTATGTAAATTTAATCCAGAACTTACCTCCAGAACCAAACAAACATCTAAATTATTTAAAATGAATTACATTACAATTATAATCATTATATATATATATATATATATATATATATATATATATTTATGATAATGAATAATAATAATAACAACAACAATAAATATTTTAAGGTATTTATGTAGTTTATACATATGTTAATGATAAAAATAATAATTATAGACACCAAGAAACAATTTGCATTTCTTTTTTTTGTTTCTTTTATTTAATTGTGTGTTAAGGGAAGTCGTGGCCTAATGGTTAGAGAGTTTTACTCCTAACCCTAAGGTTGTGTGTTCGAGTCTCAGGCCGGCGAGATACCACGACTGAGGTGCCCTTGAGCAAGGCACTGCCCCCCCCCAACTGCTCCCCAGGCGCTGCAACATAAATGGCTGCCCACTGCTCTGGGTGTGTGTTCACGGTGTGTGTGTGTTCCCTTCGGATGGGTTAAATGCAGAGAACAAATTCTGAGCATGGGTCACCGTACTTAGCTGTATGTCACGTCATGTCACATCACTTTCACTTACTTAATTAATATTATTTTTTGTTTTTATAATTAGATAAATCGGTTTAAAGAAATAATACAAATAAAAGTCTCTAAGAAGCATATAAATAAATGTATAAAAAGAAATAAACATACAAAAATTAATTATTCATGGTATTTATATATTACAAAATGCTTTTTCTAGGTGTACAGAAATAATAATAATAATAATAATAATAATAATAATAATAATAATAATAATAATAATAATAATAATAATAAATGAAACTTTAAAGCCATATAGACAGCTGTATCCTGATGCAGGTCCTGCTTCCTTCGATATCTTTCCAGCTAAAAATAAATAAATAAATAAAATTAAAAAAAGCCAAAGAGCAATTGTGTGAGAGAAGAGATCCCCAAAGAGCAGCAGTGACTCCTCAATTCTCTCTTCCTCCAGAACGACTGCCTAAACCGTGAAGTGAGTAAAAACTAATAAACTACAACTCCATGTCATTTTTACTGGATAACCAAATAACTCCTACACCTTATCTGTACAAAGCACAGACATACTCTCATAAAAATCTGTATCGATCCAGTCGGCTGGACTGTCCACAACGTCTAGAGTTTCTAAACAAATCTGAACAAAGACGGCCTTGTGGCTGAAACCAGGATGTGTACGAGATCCCGCACGAGCAGGATACCAGTGCTGCCCTCTACTATGAGCAGAATAATTATGTCAGGACTATGGCATGATGTTCTGGAGACTCAGTGCATGCAGACAAAAAATTCACACGATTACAGGAAGAGCAGCTCTGTGCCTAAAATATTTAATTATTAATCATAATCCACTATTCTAAAAACAGCTCCAGAATTATTAGCACCCTCGTTTAAGCTCACACTGAGATGGACAGCTCTTTTTTTTTTGCTCCCAAACTCTGGAATAGGCTTCTTGATAGTGTTCGGAACTCAGACACACTTTCCCATTTCCCACATTTCCCATTCCCCAGACTTGCACATTTTACGCACAGCAGATATGTTAATCCCTCACATATGTTAATCTTCCGTGCGATGAAGATTTTGGACCTCCACTGAGATGAGGCCGACTCTGTGAGAATCCTGAGACATCTACAGATCTACCAGCTCCAGTTGGACTCTGTGATACTAAAGAGGAGATGTGAACTCCAGGTGTTCCTTACACCAATACAACATTTGTTTGACTGTATATTTGTAATCACACCCTCCAGTCACCCATATGAGGATGAGGTTCCCCTTAGAGTCTGGTTCCTCTCAAGGTTTCTTCCTTCACCAATTTAAGGGAGTTTTTCCTTGCCACTGCTGCCTGAGTCACCTCAGACTTGCTCATTGGGGATTAATACTATACACATTGTGAACTAAATATATCTATTATTAATCTTGAATTTTGTATTCTATTAATCTTTATATTAACCTTTTGTTCTATGTTTATGTTCTGTAAAGCTGCTTTTGGACAACGTCAATTGTAAAAAGCGCTATACAAATAAACCTGTATTGAAATTAATGTTTTCACACTTTAGCTGTGTTCCGCTTCATGAACATTTTGGACCTTCACGGAGAATCCTGTAAGGATCCCGAGGCACTAAAAGATTATACCAGCTTCAGTTAGATTCGCTTCATGAAGATTTCAGACATTCATAGAGAAGATAGCCAACTACATGTGGTCTCTGAGGTCAACAACCTCCTCATCTATACACAATTGTTGGACTGAATCTGACTGTAGAAAGGACATTATTCATAACACTCTCCGGTGTTTATAACAGTTTATAATCACACCCTCCAGTGTCACCCAATTGAGGATGAGTATCACTTTTGAGTCTGGTTCCTCTCAAGGTTTCTTCCTCTTACATCTAAGAGAGTTTTTCCTCACCACAGTCACCTCAGACTTGTTCATTGGCAATAAATACAAACACATTTAAACATAAGTCTAATATTAATCTTGAACTTTTGTATTATGTTTCTTATGTTCTGTAAAGCTGCTTTGAGACAATGTTTATTATTAAAAGTGCTATACAAATAAATTTGAATTGTTTAATTGAAATAGTTTCATTTGGGTATTTTGAATTGAACTTTTCACTCGTTTCATTGGGGTATTCTTTAATCCTACCCACGTTGATGAATGACTAAACTTATCTGGCCTGTGTGTAACTTCATATTTATACCCCAGGTGAAACAGGAAGTCATGAATCTTAAGGAAACTCATGTGCACTTATGACGTTAAAGTAAAATTAAACAGGGAAATTCACAGAAATTTCCAATTAAAAAAAAAAAGAAAATGTAATATACACAGGACGTAAATATTTAATAGAATAAATATGCTATAAAGTAAAAAAAAAAAAAAAAAGACTAAATATTACAGCATGATATTAAGCTACTTATGCACAAAGACTTTTTTTTTCCAAATAATCTTTACCAAGGGTGCCAATAATTCTGGAGCTGAATGTAGGTGTGCCTTCCAAAACCTTTAAGCAACTTTAACCCTGAAACTGGATACACTATAAGAGAGAGTTTTTAATGAAAGTGTCATTATTGATATTGTGTCCTCAGTGATAATCTTTTCTAAAAGATGTTATGTTATGTTTTTTTTTCTGTCACTGTCTA
Organism: Tachysurus fulvidraco; assembly: GCF_022655615.1. Classification (NCBI taxonomy): domain Eukaryota; kingdom Metazoa; phylum Chordata; class Actinopteri; order Siluriformes; family Bagridae; genus Tachysurus; species Tachysurus fulvidraco. Next base: position 6,797,568 of record NC_062520.1, on the reverse strand, counting down.
TGATTCTTACTTAATATATAGTTTTAACGAGTCAGTGTACAACACTCGTCTCTGCTTCTCCGGCTCTCTCGGATTAGTCATTAATATTCATGACCTGCAATGTTCATAAATATTCATGCGCTTACTGACAATATAACAATTTAAGGGAGTTTTTCCTTGCCACTGCTGCCTGAGTCACCTCAGACTTGCTCATAGGGGGATAAATACATACAGATTGTGAACTATATACATCTAATAATAATCTTGAATTTTTATTGTGTTAATTCTTTTTCTTTTGTTATTCGTTATTTCTTTCATCATTCCTTACCTTCTGCTCTATGTTTATGTTCTGTAAAGCTGCTTTGAGACAATGTCTATTGTAAAAAGTGCTATACAAATAAACTTGAATTAAACAATATATGAGGTAATATATGAGGAGAAATAGAACAAAATATTTTTGCGAGGCCAGTGAGAGGATTCAGTGTGCCCATTTTTACACCACAGTACAGTCTATGATACAAATCTACACATTCCAATAAGAAAAATATGTAAATTCAGAATATATTATTTATATCAAGTCTAATTCAGTTCCAGGTTGTAATACTACAGATTGTGGAAAGACTCAAACAGAGGGGGTGTAAATATTTATGCAAAGCAGTACAATCTACCTAATACGATATTCTCTAGAAAATGATCCAACATATTTTTTAATCTTCTGTGTAATGATATATAAATGTTTGTGGCACTATAATATTAGCAGAGCAGAAATATTGAAATCTAATCACGTGTACTGCTGGAAATGAACCACAGGGGGTGCTGGTTTCTAATCCCTTTTAGTCCCTCTGAAATTTCTTTTTTTTGTGTGTGTGTGTGTGTGTGTGTGATTATTGTGAGCAAAAATGTTTTTATTGCTGCAGTTTTTTTTTTTCATGAAAAATTTGTGATGCAATTTGAATTTTATTTTATTTTTTTTCTCACCTGAATTGGCAAAATTGGAAGACCAGGATTCTTCTCCTAAACTCACTCTCACTCACTAGTTTTCTACCGCTTATCCGAACTACCTCGGGTCACTTGGAGCCTGTGCATCTCAGGCGTCATCGGGCATCAAGGCAGGATACACCCTGGACGGAGTGCCAACCCATCGCAGGGCACACACGCACTCTCATTCACTCACACACACAATTTTCCAGAGATGCCAATCAACCTACCATGCATGTCTTTGGACCGGGGGAGGAAACCGGAGTACCCGGAGGAAACCCCCGAGGCACGGGGAAAACATGCAAACTCCGCACACATAAGGCGGAGGTGGGAATCGAACCCCAACCCTGGAGGTGTGAGGCGAACGTGCTAACCACTAAGCCACCGTGCCCCCCTCTCCTAAACTCATAAAAGAAAATTCAAATATAAACATACAAAAGAAAAAAGAAATTCTTGAAAGACAGATTAAATGTCATTTAATCCCCAAACCAGTGCAAATCAAATGGTTTCTGCTTGTTTCACATTTAACTGAGCCACACTCTCTTACAAACTGGTTCTAACAAAAGGCTTCTAAAACCAATGCTGAAATTTTCCTAACCATTTTCCTTAAACACCGCTGCCAAAATTACCCCTTTGTACTTGGTGTGTCAATGTGAGCAACTCTCGCAAATAAAGTAAGTGATGGTTCATTGATTTTAGTGCAATTGGTATCTGAGAGAGAGAGAGAGAGAGAGAGAGAGAGAGAGAGAGAGAGAGAGAGAGAGAGAGAGAGAGAGCAGTCTAATAAGAAGAGGTAATGGTTTGTTGCATCACCTTATGAAGTTTACCAGAAGTAGAAGACAAACTAAAAAATGTGGGTTTAAAGGGAAGTGCAGACTACACTTTCTCCCATAGTACCATAACATAATTTTCGCCAATGACACGACCGTGGTGAGTCTCATCAGCAAGAACGGTGAGTCTGCATACAGAGAGGAGGTGCAACAGCTACCTACCTGGTGTAGAGTAAACAACTTGTCTCTGAATGTTGATTAAAAAGAGATGGTTGTTGACTTCCTGAGAGCACCGAGCGACCACTCTCCGCTGAACATCGACGGATCATCTGTAGATATTGTCAGGAGCACCAAATTTCTTGGTGTTCATCTAGTGGAGAACTTCACCTGGTCACTCAACACCAGCTCCATCACAAAGAAAACCCAGCAGCGTCTCTACTTCTTACGAAGGCTGCGAAAGGCACATCTCCCTCCCCCCATGCTGACTACATTCTACAGTGGGACCACTGAGAGCATTCTGAGCAGCTGCATCACTGTCTGGTTTCGGAACTGCACCATCTCGGAGTGCAAGACCCTACAGCGGATAATGAGGACAGCTGAGAAGATCATTGGGGTCTCTCTTCCCTCTATCAAGGACACTTGCATCACACGCTGCATCCGCAAAGCCAACAGCATTGTGGATGACCCCAAACACCCCTCACACACACCCCTCACACACTCTCTTCACCATCCTGCCATCTGGAAGAAGGCACCTAAGCATTCGGGCCCTCACGACCAGACTGTGTAACAGTTTCTTTCCACAAGCCATCAGACTCCTTAACAACTGAACTGTACTGAGCACAGCACTTCCAATATATATCCATCGATCTGTTTACATGCTGTTTTTTGCACAACCCTTTACAATATCTCAGGTAACTGCTGCTATAACACTGTTCATTCCAGTATTTTTGTACACGTAATATTGTCTGAACATACAGTATTTACTTGTCTTGTCTGTCTTGGTTGTCTTTTGTCCTGCACTGTTTGCACTAGGACTATGTGACTAGGACTACTTACTATGTCCTTATACTGTGGCTCTGTCTTTGTTTTATGTAGCACCCTGATCCTGGAGAAACGTTGTCTCATTTCACTGTGTACTGCAACAGCTATATATGGTTGAAATGACAATAAAAGCTTCTTGACTTGACTAAAGGAATTAGAGGTGAGAACTAAGATCAGATTGGTTATGTAGTGGGTTAATGGTTGATTCTGGTATTCTGCTTCATTTCTCCTCTAGTTCCATTATAACTGATCTGATCTGTTTCCACCTCAAATTCAATTATAACCAATCCGATCTCAGTTCTCACCTCTAATTCCATTACAACCAATCCGATCTATGTTCCCAACCCAATTCCATTATAATCTGATCTCTGTTCTCACCCATAATTTAACAATTACGAAGCTAATCCCTCTTCCCACCGCAATTCTATTAGAACCAATTTTTGGGTATTTAGGCTACAAATGAAGGTTTTATGAGGCTACAAGTTAACACATGTATGTACAGTATTTTATTTGTTGCGGTCCCTTGACAGGACTTCGAGGCAACAATGTGTTTAGGAAATAAAGATATCTATGAATGTAGGAACAAGAAGCGGTTCGAAATCCTCAACACAGTGTAAAATACACACTGACATGTAGCAAGTTGTTCTAGAAAAGTGACAACATGACATTTAGTAAGTTGTAAAGAACTCTAGACTCTCTTGAGATGAACACACACACATGCACGTACAGTAATCTGTGTGAACATATGAGAGAAATAACAAGAAGCTGTTCTAGGATCCATGCTGTCTTTGAATGGAGGTGTGAGAATAGACGGCAGGCTAAAACAAGTTCTCTTTCCTGACCATAAAACCCGCAGACAGCTGCAACACATCCCACTTCACTGTAACGTGATCTCTGTGATCTCAATCAGCAGACTTGTTTCTATGGGGCTTGTGCTTGACTAGAGGAGAACTTTGTCTCCTGTTTGTTCAGGCAGCTGATTAGAATAAGAAAATGGGAATAAACTTGGTAAGTAAACAGCCATTCTAAAACTGCTGAGGATTGAGCTACAATAGTACATCATTTATGATGTTTTTAAATTTGAATACAAATGAAGAAGCTGTGAATTGTATTTTAATCCTGAACACTTTTTTTAATTATTATAAATTAAAAGGTTTTATTTATTATGACATTTATTTATTTATTTATTTACTTATTTACTTACTTACTTACTTACAAGATGAGTAATGTGTTTATATCGTCTTAGAATTGACGCAATCATCTTGTAACCTTTCGAATTTTCTGTGCTCTCGTCTTCTGGAAACCTGTGATTACCATCATTTCCTAAATGCTCAAATGTCACGGTATACACGTGACTTCACGTTATAAACAAACGCTAAATAACTCAATAATGAGCTGCAGCTCAGACAGGTAAAGGAAGTGAGGAATAGTACTGTTAGCACTGATTAATAATATTAATAATAATCTTCTTTCGGATTTTCCCATTAGGGGTCACCACAGCGAATCATCTGTTTCCACCTAACTCTATCCTCGTCATCCGCTACTCTCGCACCAATTACCTTCATGTCCTCATTTAACACATCCATATATCTCCTCTTTGGCCTTCCTCTTGACCTCTTACCTGCAGCTCCATCTCCAACATCCTTCTACCAATATAACCATCTCCCTCCTCTGTACATGTCCAAACCATCTCAATCTAGTCTCTCTGTCCTTGTCACCAAAACAACCAACTGGTCTCTTAATGCGTTTTCTGTGATCAGATAGCTATCCGATGGTAAAAAGACCAGGTCTAAATGCCCTCCGAAACGTTTTCGAGACGGATATAAATCTGATCGTTCAAACCCCTTCAGGAGGTGGTCTGGGACGCATTTCAGATAAAACTGGACAGGTGTAAATGCATGTGGTTGTTCAAGCCACATATGTCAGCGCTATACTCCTCCAAAACGGAAGTACGTCACTCGCAAGTGACTCACGAGTCGTGCATCGCGCCAGAAACGGAAATGAGTAAAAGATACTTATATTTTGGGCTGGAGTAGAAAGATCGGATTGATATCCAATTCGCCAAGACCCATTTATGTGGCCTAATGTAAATGGAAATGTTTTAACAAATCAGATAGCTATTGGATCAGAGAAAACACAATGATGTGCTCGTTCCTAATCCTGTCCATCCTAGTCACTGCTAAAGAGAACCTCAACATCCTCGTCTCTGCTACCTCCATCTCTGCACCTCACTGTTACAGTCTCTAACCAATACAGCAGAGCTGCTCTCACTACTGTCTTGTACACAATAATAATAATAATAATAATAATAATAATAATAAATTATTTATGCTGTGAAAATGGTGCATTTTATTTTTAAGGAAATTACTCCTAAAGCCTTAATTAATATATTTGAATGCCAGTAAAACATTTGTATATTATGCAAAAGTCTGTGATTAAAATAATTATGTTAAATTAGGTTTCAAGCCAAAGACAAAGCTGAGAGGAGAAGGAAGAGGAGAGGAGGGGAGAGAACCCAAGCTTCATTTGCTATAAAATGACCCCTAAGACCTGCACCCTGCCTGTTTCCCCCTCATGACCCGAGCCTCACCAGTGTGACGATCGCGCACTCTGCCATGAGCTGAGCGGCACTGAAAAGCGTCCTGACGAACCGGTAGATCTGCTTCTGCTCCGGATCATGTTTATCGTAATCAGCTGGAACCTCTGACTTCTGCAACAAGACAGACGTGACAATCACCAACACATAAGTGCATTGTTAAAGGGATTTTTTTCTCTTTTATGATTAAATCTGTAAAACTTACTGAGAGCGGATGAAGCTTCTCATCAAATATGTCTAACAGCGTTCGACCATCAACGTCTCTGGAATGACCGAAGAGATAGAAACAGAGCAGAAAATCCTTATCAAGGGCTTTAACACACAACATTTCTCTCACAACTCTTAACTTATATGGATGCATTGCATATGTATCAGAAATGTTAGAAAGAGCAAAAGTTGAAGGAATTCTAATTATTTTGCCAAAAGCACAGAATTTTAAAGTACAAACCAGGCGAAATGTTTACAGTTAGCAAAATCAGTCCTTTAGCTTCTTACTATTTGCCATGAGGTTTTTCCAGGACATCCGAGAATGTGAGGTTTTCTCTAAAAAACACCCCGGGTATTCGTCACTCTAGTCTCAGCCTCAGCTGTCACGACCCACAAACTGCTGGCTGAACGTCTAACGTGTACGGCGCAGAAAGTTGGAAACACAAGGTCATCATTTGATTGGTTGGATTCTACAGGATTTCCGGGAGACCTGTCACGTTCTTTTTTAACAGACCGCCATAAAACAAAGCCGTTGTGATGCTCTACGTCCTTCATGGACGAAGGATGACGTCGTGTTTTTCCCGACTGTGACCACGGTATAGCCTCATTCATTTACATGACTTTCCTTAATGAATAATCTGTGTTTGCATGCCAGTCTGTTTGTATAGATTTCCCCAAAATACAAGCTGCAAACAAACTGATTGGTGGCTTTACGTCAGTCAGACGCCCTCTTGGGCAGTCCTTGGCAATAAAAGCTGCTGTGGAGTCTAAATATTTGGCTATGCCATTAACAGGGAAATGGCTTATACTTCCTGTTAGTTAAAAAAAATAAAAAAAATCATTTGAGACGACACTACCCTTCTAAAATGTGTGTAGAACTTCATTTGGGGCACAGCTATAGAAAATGTAAACACACAGAGCTTTATTGAACACACACATGCCTTTAAACCCTCCGATCAGAGAGATGTGCGCCATTGGGTCCTGTGCCCAAGGAGCTTGCTTCTGATGTGTTTGGCATTTAGCACTATGGATTCTGAGCTATTTTTGCAGAGCAGTGCCATGCTTTGAAGCGACATTGACATTCACACTCAATAAACACTCTGCATCCTTCGTAGCACCTGTACTGCAGTAAACACACACTCAGATCAGTAATAAAAGATGTGAACCCCTACCTGTTCTTTATGTGGTAGTAGATGGCAAGAGAAACACTGTGGAAAGTAAAGAGAGCATGAAATACACTGAGGCACAGGGGAGGTCACAGTAGAGTAACTCCAGTGAAGTCATAACTCTTACACCAACGGTGCTGTTACATTCTCTGTACTGATTGGCTAGAACAGATCGGGCAGCTTTGACAATACTACAGACTGAATAATCATCAGTTCCAGTCACAGACGAATGATATCAAAATATGAGTAACTACTATTTATTAAAGATTCATAACATCTATGTTGTGCATGTGCAGTGACAGTGACAGTATGACAGTGACTTCATACCATTTGATGGTGTATTTGAGGTTGGGTTGACTGACAGTGCTGTCATCCAGGAAGATAGTTGAGCAAGAGCTGTACTTGCGTCTCATCGGACCAGATGGGTGTTGCTAAGTCGTCATCACACACACACACACACACACACACACACACACACACACACACACACACACACACACACACAAACACAAACACACACGTGAATGCCCAACCTGCAATCTGTGCGTTGTATGTGGTGTTGTGCGCATGGTGTGTGTGTGTACTGTTGTGTGTGTTGGTTATGTAGTGTGTGCACAGTGTTAAGTGCACATGGTGCTGTGTACGTTTTATGTGGTGCTGTGTGTGTTGTATGTGGTGTTGAATAAGTGGTTTTTGTGTTATTTGTGGTGTCGAATGCGTGCTGTATGTAGTTTTGATTGTGTGGTGTGTGTGTTTTATGTAGCTTGCTTGTGGTGTTACGCGTATTGTATGTGCTGTTGTGTGTATTGTATGTAGTGTTGAGTGCATGGTGTCGTGTGTGCTGTATGAGGTGTTGTGTGCGTGGTGCGTGTTGTATGTGGTGCTGTGTGTGTTGTATGTGGTGTTGAATACGTGGTGTTTGAGTTATTTGTGGTGTTGAATGCGTACTGTATGTAGTGAGTGTGGTGGTGTGTGCGTGGTGTGGTGTTTCATGTGTTATTTGTGGTGTTGAATGCATTGTCTGTGTTGTACGTGGTGTTGAACATCTGCTGTGTGTGTTGTGAGACACTTACGTGGTTAACATACAAGCTTTTCCTCTTTTCCCGAACTGCAGAGGAAAAAAAGGTGTTATTAAAACACATCTCAGCAAATACTCAGCCACACTAAGCAAAGACACTGCACACAAATCAGCACACACAACAGTAAACACATCAGTACACACAATTGTTAAACACAAATAGGACTTAAAGCGATTACAGTGTGAGCAGAGCCGTGTTTGCTTGAATTTCATTGGCAGATTTTAATAAATCCCTCTGTTTGTTTGCTGCCTCTGCAAATTCTCTCGGCGCTCAAGTCAGACTAGTGTGGGTTCAAGGCTTTGTGTACTAGAATCCCACAATATTTGGATTCAACACAAACTCCATGAGCATCCCGAGTGCTGGCGACTGGAATTCAATATTGTTATGTTGACGAGGGAAATGTAGGGCGAGCTTTATCCTCCAGAACTAAATGCACCCTGGGTATAACGGACACTAAGTTAGATTCAAAATCGCCCATGAAGGTGTATGCTAAGGATGAGCCAGGACTTTAGACAAAACCACGGTTTTGACTTCTACTAACACCGTCAATCAGCACAAATAAGAGCTAAAGCAGCATGCATGATCTCTCTTGGCTTCTGATCTGCCATGTGACTCTATGCATGCACACACAGACACACACAGTCTAATGACAGTCTACATTACTACAACATGAAAACAGTGGCATGATTCCATAAACACACTTGAACCACATTCAAAAGACAAGCTTTCAATAAATTATTTACTTATATTACTTCTCCTGAATTAAATCAAGCAGCCAGTATTTATTTGGTGTCTGAAAGTAGCTTCTTCTTGTTTTTTTAATAGAGAAATGAACCTTATTTTGCTAACAAGTAAGAGGTCACAGTTACTAAAGTGTTACTAAAGAGTTACGGGGGTGTTACTGAGGTGTTACCTGGGTGTTACTAAAGAGTCACTGGGGTGTTACTGGGGTGTTACTAAAGAGTCATTGGGGTGTTACTAAAGAGTCATTGGGGTGTTACTGAGGTGATACTGGGGTGTTACTGTACTAAAGAGTTACTGAGGTGCTACTAAAGAGTTACTGGGGTGTTACTAAATAGATACTGATTTGTTATTAAAGAGTTCCTGAGGTGTTACTAAATAGATACTGATTTGTTACTAAAGAGTTCCTGAGGTATCACTAAAGAGTTCCCGAGGTGTCATCGATAGATAGGGATAGATAGATATATACACAAATAGTTAAAAAATATATAAGTAGATACATAGGTAGAAAGAAAGATAAATAGACAAACAGACAGATAGATTATCTATCTGTCTGATAGACAGACTCTGAGTGTTGTGTGTGTTCAGTCGCCTGTAGCCTTGGTGGTGTGTATGAGCACATGTGCAGAGTATTTCTACAGCAGTGTGGCAAAAAGAATGACCCGAGGCCAGACATATGGCAACGTGTACTGTGTACATGATACATCACTACAGCAAAAATATACAAAACACAAACCTGCTGTAGAAAATGGATGCTAGCAATAAGGTGTTATATCATAGCTAGCCCAACCCTAGGCCTAATGTTTGTAAATGTTAGTCATTTTCCAGCCTTGTAACAAAGCATAGCTGTATACAGCTCCCTTACTTGTTAGCAACATTCGACTCTTTGTTCTGATGCAAAACTAAAGAAGAAAATGAGAAACAACAATATTCTGGAAAATCTGGAATAAGCCAGGTGTTGATTTCAGACTGTATCATGTCAGTGTCAATGTACACGATACATCAAACCACGATTTTAAGTAATACACAAACCATGACTGACAACAGGATCGGTTAAAGGAAACTTGAAACTTTTTAGACACACACACAAATAGGACTTCTCATTTGCCTCAGCATTGGACATACCTTTCTTGCTGGATGGAGCAACTGAAAGACAAGAAATGACGTGGATTCTTATCTGAATTTCTCCAAAAAGTATTAAGCAGAGGAAAAATTACTGCTGAATTGAACCTTGTTTATTCATGCACTGTCGTCTAGGTAACAAACAAACAAACAAAAAACAAAATCTAGGGTTTTGCTTTATTTATTCCGTCGTTAAATCTTTTTGGGTTGTACATTGTCTTAAAAAAAATAAATCATGCTTCAAACCATAAGAGACACACACACACACACACACACACACACACACACACACACACACACACACACACACACACACACACACACACACAGAATTCAGTTACATAAGAAGAAAGTTGCTAATGATGGACATTAAAAAGTGCTAGAAATCACACTAACAGCATCTCAAACAGACCACAATGCTGATTCCCAGAGCAATCACAGCCAAAGGCAGCGAGCTAAATGAAACTATTATTCTCTCCCTCTCACATACACAAACACACACACTTTTTATGTGCATCACTGTGATCAGATGCTGTCTGTGATCCTGTTTTTTAAAAGAAATTATCTCCCTCTCCCTCTCAAACACAAATAAATATAGTGTAAGTAGTGTATGTAACATATAAATATATATGTTAAATATAGTGTAGGAGGTGTGGCCTGTGTGCGTATTAGATACAGTGAAGGAGGTGTGGCCTGTGCGTGTATAAGATACAGTGAAGGAGGCGTGGCCTGTGTGCGTATTAGATACAGTGAAGGAGGTGTGGCCTGTGTGCGTATTAGATACAGTGAAGGAGGCGTGGCCTGTGTGCGTATTAGATACAGTGAAGAAGGCGTGGCCTGTGTGCGTATTAGATACAGTGAAGGAGGTGTGGCCTGTGTGCGTATTAGATACAGTGAAGGAGGTGTGGCCTGTGTGCGTATTACATACAGTGAAGGAGGTGTGGCCTGTGTGCATGTTAGATATAGTAAAGGAGGTGTGGCCTGTGTAAGTGTTGGATACAGTGAAGAAGGCGTGGCCTGTGTGCGTATTAGATACAGTGAAGGAGGTGTGGCCTGTGTGCGTATTAGATACAGTGAAGGAGGTGTGGCCTGTGTGCATGTTAAATACAGTGAAGGAGGCGTGGCCTGTGTGCATGTTAGACACAGTAAAGGAGGTGTGGCCTATGTGCGTATTAGATACAGTAAAGGAGGTGTGGCCTGTGTGAGTGTTAATTTAATTAGTTAGTTTAATTTTCTCCTTCATTGTATTGGTTTTAAGACCGTTCTAGCGTATTTTGCTTATCAAAAGTGCTCTGACATGACTCCCACACCGCTCCCAAAGCAATAACATTATGAAATTCTGACCCACACTCACCGTCTGTCTGAGACTTGCTAAGGAAGATGGTGCTGGCACGCGGGTGCTCTGACGGGTTGTACTCCATGTTCAATTCTGGAAAAAAACAAAAAAAACAAAGAACAAGCAATGAGGAACTGAAACTCAATAAAAATCTACAGAGTTCAGTGTTGTAATAATGAGAATGCAGGTCAGGCAGAGGACAGAGTATCGACTTCTGGGCTGAGAGTGAAGTTATGTGTCATGATACAACGCTGCAGTTACACTATCCAGACACTGGGGAGCAGAACACCACATAGCTTAACAATATCTGAAGCAACAGCCTGATTTATTGACTCATTTAATGAGAGACAAATTCTCAGGGTCAAGAGTTTTTACTAGTGATGAAATTCTAAGAACATTCTTAAAGATGTGGGCTTTTCCTTTAAAATTAAAGAGAAAATCAGAGTTAAGATGAAATTTATTCATAAAGCATCTTAAACACTTAAAAGAGCTCATAAGGTCAAAAAGTCTTACGAGTAGTGAGGAGGACATTCAAGAGGGTTAAGAGTTTCTTTATCAGATGAGAAAATGGCTTGAAGGTGAAGAGGGAGAAGAAATGTGTTGTATATAATATTTTATAATGATGGTGAGTTAATAAAATGATACAGATTACATTATGTAAGGATTATTTTTGTGACCAATCAAATTAGAGATAACATCTCAGTGCAGAAATGTCATAGACACATTATATCATTTCTGCCTCTATGGCATTTCTGCTCTGTGTATGTGTCAGAGATGTTTACATTTAGAACATACGGATGTTAGACCATCTCTAATATGATCGTCAAGAACGTAATCCCTTCATGACACAGTCTAGTTTATAATAGACCATTTTAAAAGCTCTCCATTTTTGTTTTGTATCCTCATTCTTAGGATCGTAGAGATTAGGATTCTTAGGATTATAATGATCTTAAAATTTACTTCACTTTTCTCATGTAAGCAACATGACCTTGCATGCACACACACAGACACACACACACAGCATGATGTCATCAAGAACAGGAAGAGGAAACATGAAGGCACACCCAGCAAGACTCAGAGGAAACACAGACCTTTCCTCTTAGCTTCACAGAGAAGGACATCATTCCACCTTCCTTCTTTTCCAATGCCTGTTAGTGTGTGTCCCGAACACACAGGTTAATGCACTTTGTTAATGAAATGACAGGCGTCATGAAGCGGACAATATACACGCACGCACACACACAAAATAAGTGCGGCAGGGTTTTGTGCAGCGCTTTGAGGCTTTTGAAGCAGTGTGGGAGAGCCACTCGAGCCTCAAAGGAGTCCTTACCACACACACACACACACACACACACACACACACACACACACACACACAGAGCAGGAGGGTGTTAAATAAAAGATGGAGTTCAGCAAAAGAGAGAGACAGACAAATAGCACATCTGCATTTCTATCACGTTTGCACTCTAAGAACACACACACTCTCAGACCTATGCACTAAGTAGAGTTGTGTGTGACATGCTACACAATAAAAGGTGTACTTGCACTACATCTAGGGTGATCCACTTATAAACTGTTATTAATAAATATGGGTTAAGGTGAGGATGATGACTGGCTTATAATCCTCCAAATCAGGAGAGGGAGACACTCGTCTTTGGCTTTCTTCTGTGTTTATGCTGTCTCTGTAAAAACCGAGCAGGATGGTGGTTCAAGTGCTGCGGATGTTTAAGTGTGCCTTCGACCCTGTACTCGTAATAAGTGTGAGCTCAAAGTCTGGACTGTTGTTATAAAGAACAGTTATAACACTCCATGTAAACAGAGACGTTGCTTGGAATATGAAGAAACTAAAAGAATAAGAATAACACATTAGTTAGATCTGCAATGTGGCCTTACATGGGCATGGATCAGTGGCGTGCAGCCTGGCAGGGTTTTAGTCACACACACACACACACACACACACACACACACACACACACACACACACACATCACAGAGGGAGAGTGCACTCGCCGTTCTTCTTAGAAGGACTCAAAACAGACCAGATGGATATCCTCTGTGTGTGTGTGTGTGTGTGTGTGTGTGTGTGTGTGTGTGTGTGTGTGAGTGTGTGTGTGTGAGAGTGTGTGTGTGAGAGTGTGTGTGTGAGAGAGAGAGAGAGAGAGAGAGAGAGAGAGAGAGAGAGAGAGAGAGAGAGAGCGCGATCTGGACCTTGTGTTTTTACATCATACCAGAAGCTCCCAAAGGTGTGGGAAAATTTTTTAGTCATACAGGTCATCAAATGTCGACTGACATAATGGGGATGTCTCTGATCTACTCACAGATGCACAGATCAGCCATAACATTAAAACCAATTTAAAATTCTCACCCTTGAGAATTTTGTCAAATCAACAGCATAAACTCATGTTCCTCAAACCGTTCCTGAACAATTTCTGCAGTGGGGCAGGGAGTATTATCCTGCAGAAGCAATACACTGCCATTAGGGATTACTGGTACCATGAAGGAGTCTACTTGGTCTACGATAATGTTTAGGTAGCATGTTCAATAAACATCCACATCAACACCATCCAAGGTTTCTGAGTAGAACATTTACCAGCTTGCCTTCTACCCATAGTGCATCCTGGTGCCATCTCTTCCCCAGGTAAGCAACACACATTCACCCAGCTGTCTGCATGATGTAAATGAAAACAGGATTCATCAGATCAGGCCAACTTCTTCCATTTCTCTGTGGTCCAGATCTGATGCTCGCCTTCACATACACATAAACTGGTGTACAGGGTTCTGCATGGGCACTCTAACTAGTTAATAGTAGGATCAGACCAGGCAGGTTCCCCATCGCTCTTCTATACCAGGTACACTATGTGTAAGATGAGAATACATCCTTGATGGGACGTCAGTTGGTCACAGGGTTACCATGCATACACACACACACACTGCTATAATAAGTGGCAATCTACTTACCCCACACCACCTTCCACCTGTTATAGAGGTGTAAGGAAACCAGAGATCCCAAAAGAAACCCACAGGAACATCCACAGATGTAAAATGTATGCAGGAACCGTATCCCATGACCGGAACCAGGCAGCAAGAGATGCAAACATCTAAACTCCGATATGACCGCACATCCCTCTGTGGGTTTCCTTCATATCAACCGACTGACAAAGTGTCAGGTTTGCAAATTTTAAGCTCCAAAATCCTGTGTACGCTTCTTGTCTAAGTGCCATTCTTAAAGTCCAAGTCTAGAACCTTCTGTTAGGAAGATGTCACTTCCTGTTAGCAGACTAGCTATAAACAGGTTGCGAAGACATTTCTGTTCAAATACAGGTGGATAGTAGAAGATCTGAACAAATAGACGTAGGCTGTGTTTCAATCAGCTGTTTATTCCAGTTAATCAGGGCACTAAAGTCTGGAAATTTGAATAATTATCTGAATGTTTTGGCTGGTTATTGCTTTGACAAAACCACCGTCTACTACCAGGTTGAAATGTTTGATTGTTTACGTGTGTAATCTGGGAGCCTTGTTACGTCTATACCTCTTTATCGCCCGACACTATGACTGACGGTAAAACAGAAAACGAGCACAGCAACAAGTCATTCACATAAACATATAGGAATAATCTCATTTCCACTTGCACTATTTTTGTCATTGGAACAATAGCCTACCTAATTTAGTTAGCATATGACAATAGCTGCTTTTATACTAGCTTTGAACAAGCAGTATGTTGCCTTGGTAAACAAATAATGGCATTTAAATAATTAAAAAAACATAACCTTAAACAAGGCAACTCAATGTAATTATTTATCGATTAATGTATTAGTGACTAAAGAACATGAACAAATTAGACACAGATAATGAGCATCGGGATTTAGCCAATACCGGTATTTAGCTAATTTCACACTACAAAACAATGTAATGTTTGCATATGTTTTACAATACACCAAAAATCTTGGGTAAATAAACTAAAAAAAAAAAAAAAAAAAAAAAAGAACTGTTTTTTGTTTTTTCCATCTAGGTATAAGAGAAAAGTACATTTCAGGTATGAAGTTCATTAATTTGGCTTTCGTTGTCCAATTTCGTTGAAAAGACCAAGCTAAAATGGTTTAATAATATACATAACACACACACACATATATATGTTATATAGATTTTTTTTATTATTTATTATTTTTTGTTGTTGTTGTTTTTCTTCTTTTGTACAGTGACCTTGAGTTTTCAGAAAGCCGTCTTTAAATAAAATGTATTATTATTATTATTATTATTATTATTATTATTATAACTCATATACCTATATTTTAAAATATAATTTTTCTATATTGAATTTTTAATTTTAGTTTTATGTGATTGTTGCATGAATTTGCTGCTTTTTTTTTTTCTTTTTAGAAATCTACTTAAATTTACAAGAACTACTAAAATCTACTTAAAAGAACAGGATTCTTCTACCAGTGAAGACACATTTAATGCCTTTCTATGATAGCTGGCTTTGGCTGACTGTGTCGTGAGGTCACAAATCTGTGGTGAAATGGAAAGATTTACATGCAGCGAGAGCAAAGTAAAATTGAAGACCGATTTGAATGTGAAAAAAGTCTAATGGAGAAAATCAAAGACGGATGAAACGGATCCTCGGTACTGCAAAACACTAGCAATAGGTCACAATGCCTCGACGAGTACTTGGCTTAAAGACGTTGCGATTGCCGTCATTCCTCAGAACAATTACGGAACACGACGTGTCCTCAGATTAGTGTTTGTAGCGCACGGTGGAAATTGCTGTCATTTCTCAGAGAGCTCTTCAGGTGATGACTTCGCTAGGAAAAAGCTTCATTTTCTCACACCGACCTTTTCCTTAAAGGAACTCATTATCTCACTGACTTTTACAATATTGCCAATGTTCTAGAAATAAAAACTGTGAGTGAGATTGCTGTAAAGGGGTCTATTACTCAACACAGATGAGGATAATGCTCACAGACGTTCTGGAAAAATGCCTGAACGGGAAAAAGAAGGATAAAGTCGTGTGCTTCGGAGTAAACAGGTGTGCAGATACATTTCTCCACAGCCTCGATGATTTATACTCGCTCCTGGACAAGTCACTGAACTCTTCAGAAGGTCAAAAAAAATATAAAAAATCAAGACACAAAAACAAAAACATAGCTACAGCTATTTAGCAGTTTCTACTTAAAAAATTTAACATTTTATCAGTTTTCGGTCTGAACTGTGTTTTAAAACTATTTACAAAAAACACATATCTAATTTCATTGCAGATGAATATGTTCTTTAAAATGCATTAAAGTTCAGGATACCAGGACAGATGACTTCTTCCACCAGTGTATACACATATGCAATGACTTTTAATGAGCGCTGTACTTATGTTCAACGCTCGTGAATTGAAGAGAGCTTTAGCTGAACATTTACTGAACATTTACGCCATTTGGCAGATTTACATTTATCTCATTTTATACAACCGAACAATTGAGGGTTAAGGGTCTTGCTCAGGAGCCCAGTGGTGGCAAACTAGTGGACTTTGAAACTGAACTCACAATCTTACGTTTGGTCGTTAGACACCTTAACCACCAGACTACCACATCCCCCTGAACATGTGTTGTGATGACGTGACGTGATGCAATGATGTCTTTTCCTATCAAACAGTGAAGTGTAGTCAGTATTCAAGATTTAACAGGTGAATCTGTTTACATGTTGATTGACACGATGGTCTAATGCAGGGGTCGGCAACCTTAAACACTCAAAAGAGCCATTTGGACCCGTTTCCCACAGAAAAAAACACAGGGAGCCACAAAACCCATTTGACATCTAAAATGAAGAGAACACTGCATATATCGTTATTTATGAAATCAATGAACTGCTACCGAGTAAACGCAATTTTATTTCTGCAGGCAAACAAAAATATTTTGAACAGTTTGAACTAACCTTAAGTAAAAAGACGCTGGGTTGAAGGTTACTTTCAAATAAAATGTTCAATGTCTAATTGAGTCCTCTTCGGCTCTCAGGTTTTGAAGACAGACAAGCGTGACATCTCCAAACCCACACCCCAAGTTTTTTCATTGGTTGTTGGGTTAAATCTTTCCCAGATATTGCTATTTTCTGATTGGCTATTGTGTAGCCTCTTTTTTGATTGGCTGATAAGTGTCAGGCTCGACTAATAACTTCAGGGGACTTGACTAACTAACTAAAATAAAATAAATTTAAATTTAATTTTTATTTCCAAATCTACAGGAAGCCACAGCAGAGAGATGAAAGAGCCACTTGCGGCTCCGGAGCCGCGGGTTGCCGACCCCTGGTCTAATAGTTAGAGAGGTTCTAATGTCGAGGGTTTGAGTCTCGAATCGGCAATACCATGACTGAGGTGCCCTTGAGCAAGGCACCGAACCCCCCAACTGCTCCCCGGGTGCCGCAGCATAAATGGCTGCCCACTGCTCTGGGTGCGTGTTCACTGCTGTGTGTGTGTTCACTGCTGTGTGTGCACTTTGGATGGGTTAAATGCAGAGAACAAATTCTAAATATGGGTCACTGTACTTAGTCGCATGTCACTTCACTACGTCACTGATCTAAAGCAGTTCCTGGAAGCAGACATGTTGAGTTGCTGACCTCTGGGTTCTTGAAGTTTTTCAGTTATGACCTTTAGCTGAACGCTGCATTATATACGGTGTGTGATGTGAACGCTGTAGCTCGAGTGCTACTGGCTGTTCTTGCAGCCAGCCAAGGAGATCAGGTCGAGGTCTGTCAGACTTCCTGTTTCAGAAAGAAACCGGGTCAACATGCGTTGCAAAGAGTTTTTTTTTGTTTGTTTGTTTTAATAGAAATTCTGAAATATTTCATGAGCTCAAGACGTTTTTGACTGCAGGAATCAGGCGTCTATGCGCTGAACAGAGGCCTTTGAAGTGGTCTTTCACGAGGCTAATAAAGCTGTGGCAGCCTAAGCAATGACTGACACACACACACACACACACACACACACACACAATCCTTGATCTCTCTAAAAGTCTCACTCCCCCTATCTTCTATCGTGCTCCTGCTCCTCTTCAGCTCTTTCCCTTCTCTCCCTCATCTGCCTCTCTCTTTCCTCCCCTCTCCGACTCCTTTCATCTCACCCTCACCTCCGTCTCACCCTTTCTCCCTCTCTCATCCCTCGCTTGCTCCTCTTGACCCTTTCTCTCCTTGATCATCCATATCTCTCCATTCCTTCACCCCTCCCTCCTTTTTCATGTCTCTCGCCCTGTCAGTCTCCCTTTCTCTCTCTATCTCTCTTATGAAACATAAAAGATGGAATGAGAGGAAAGCGGTGCGGAGGTGGTAATAGCTAGTCTTTAATCTCTCTGCTCTCTGCTTTACTCAGCTCGAGTGAGGTCTATATTTCTCAGGAGACATCATGACGTCCAGGCATGTCGCACGGCTCTTCAGGATGACACTAAACCAGGAAATCCGGCAGCTAAAGGTCTCGCGGTACACATTCTCCTCCTCATTGTTGCCACCCTCATGATCGGTGGCGTGGATCACATTGAGAGCTCTGACATTATTCGCAGTGTTTATACGAGGTGCTGAGTGACTACATTTGGTTATTATGCCCCGCCTGTGCTGCTGTGCACCGTTCATAGAGCCGCCTCACTCCTTAAGGGGTTTGGGTGGCTATAAAAAATAATTGAGCAATGCATCATCGCCTAGCTTGAACCTTTTCTACTCTCGTACCCATAGCGTCGGAGGCCAGCTCCCGGCAGGGTGCCCCACACACTCAGACACACACACGCTGAGACATTAGCAAGTGATTTGCAGCCGGTGGATAAACAGGGTTAATTTTTACTACAGCTACGCAAAGACGCTTTCTTAGATCCTGACGCTTAACCGCACACCGGTCATGTTGTCACGTATTGAGGTCATACTCAGGGATGAGTTTCGCTGGAGGAGTTTTAACATTCGATTACAAACATATTTGCGTATCCGTTTAACCACAATAGAGAGACGTCCCCCCACACCACCCCACCCTCCCGCCCGCCCGCCACCGCATAAACCTAGAGCTTTAATTTAATTTAGAAATTAAGATACATTTACATACAGCCTAATAATCTTCACATAACATGGACGGTACATCCGTCTGTAACATCAGTGTGAGGTTTTAAAGGTTTAAATCTAAGGCGTTTCTATAGTAACTGATGATACACAGGGTCTTTATTATCAGAGTTCATGCTGTACAATTCCTGACTAAAATGACAAGCTGCAACGAGAGAGAGATACAGAGCGAGAGAAACAGATAGATAAACAGATGAGAGAGAGATAGAAAGACAGAGAGAGAGAGAGAGAGAGAGAGAGAGAAAACAAGCTAAAACAAATGGAGGGAAACATCAGTGTTGTGATGAGAGCTGACAGAAGCTCAGGAACTCAAAACACACTACATCTGTGATGAGCAGAAAAACATCTCAGCACGCTCAAGTCCACATACTGTAGTGTTAAACTTCTGTGGCTCACCTAACACACACACACACACACACTGTTTACTCTGTGTCTACATCATAATCATCTAACAGACACCGATTTATATCCACACACACGCGCAAAAACATTACTCACTCATTCATTCTGCAAGTAATGACAGATGGGTGAGAGCTTCCTGTGCAGGGACAAGGTCATTTCCTTTTTCTGGTTTCACGCCTCAGTTATGGAAGCCTCTGTGTTAACGTGCATTAATTATTCTAATGAATGACACACACACACACACACACACACACACACACACACACACACACACACACACACACACACACACACACACACACACACACACACACACACAGCTGGTTGTTTTGTTTTCTCAGCTCAGTGTGTGTCAGCCCCCTCCTTTAGACCTGCACTAGTGTAAATAAATCAGAGCAGTGTATTGTGTAGCGTGACGCACAGCGAGGGGAAGGAAAAGCCCATTGTGTTCCAAATACCAGACTGCCCGCGGTGCAGAGACGAGCGGTAGTGGTGCGGCCCAGCGCCCTATCACGCACAACGCCGCGGGAGATCACACACACACACGCTCTTCTGCAGAAGGCTATGAGTGGTTCTGTAATGTGCTTTACATCAGTAACACATTTTATTTATTCATTCAACTATGAAAGTACACACACACACACACACACACACACACACACACACACACACACACACACACACACACACAGCCAAGCTACCTGATCAGTAACTAACTCAATATCACAGTCTAACAAAACCCACCTTTAATCTGATGTCATTATAAACAAAACCTTCTGAGAAGCTCTCTCTCTCTCTCCCCATCTTGCTCTCTCTCCGTCTCTCTCGCTCCCACCCTCAATCCGTCACTCATCTCCATCACTCTCGTATTCCTGCGTCATTTCTCTTTCATCGCTCGTCTCTTTCCACTGTCTCCCTCTTCTCTCTCCCTGCTTTCATCCCTGTTCCCTCTTTTGTCATCTGCTTTCTCTATTCCTGTCTTGTCTCATCTCTTTTCCATATCTTTACTCCCCCCTTATCTTCCTACCTCATCTGCATCCCTCTCTCACTCTTCCTAACCTCCATCCCTTCTCTTCATCTCGTCCCTTCCTCGCTCCTCTGCACCTCACTCGCTCCATTATCTTCATCTCTCTACTCATCTTCATCACTCTTGCTCTTCACCTCTCTCCCTCACATTCCTCCCTGGCTCCTCTTCACCTCACTCACTCATCTTTATCTCTCTCTCTTTCTCTGCCTCTCCCCTTTCATCCCTTGCTCACTCCTCTTTATCTCCTTCTCTCCCTGTTCTTTCACACCTCTGCATTTCTCTCTCTCTCCCTTTCCTTCTTCCTCTCTCTTGCTCCTTTTTCATCTCTCTCTCCCTCGTTCACAGGATGATGAAAGCAGAACACAGTTGCTATGTTCCATCGCTGCTCTCTTTCGTGAGCATTTGATCTGTTGAGCAGAAGCAATAAAGCAGCAGCAGGTCTGGATATGACAGAACTTGGCTGATTATTGTAGGAGAAATCTCAGACAATACAAGCAGATCTACTGCTTAAACAAACAAATAGAGATAAAACAAATAAACAAATGATTCTTTTATCTGCATGTAGCCAGGAAATCGAGGACAGCACTGATTACTTTTCTAACTTTTCTAGGAGTGTAATTAGAGCGAAAGATCTCCACAGATTTATTTATCTTTTTTTCCCCTCCATCGGAGTTGATACACGTGTGTGACGGAGTTTAGTACAAGTTTATTAACACTGGGTTATTTGAATGTGTTCGAAAAATAAAACAATCAACTATTAACAATTAAATATGAAATACAGAATAAAGTGTTTTAAGTTTTATTCTTTTATCAGTTGCTTGTTTTTCTTTCTCCATGTTAATCTGTGAAGAACGTCACCACGCTCACACTTTCAGTGTACACACGACTTCCTCAGGAAGATGCAGAGCTCTACGTCAGCTCGCTCTCTCTCTCTCTCTCTCTCTCTCTCTCTCTCTCTCTCTCTCTCTCTCTCTCCATCCCTTATCTTCATCCCTATCTTGCTCTTCATCTCTTTCCCTCAACTTTATCTCTCTCTCTTCACCCCCCTCCATCCTTTATCTTCATCTCTCTCTCTCTCTCTCTCTCCACCTCCCTCCATCCTTTATCTTCATCTCTCTCTCTCTCTCTCTCTCTCTTCACCTCCCTCCATCCTTTACCTTCATCTCTCTCTCTCTTCTTCACCTCCATCTCTTTCTTCTCTTTGCCTCCCTCTCACCTCTTCACCTCCATCTCTTTCTTCTCTTCACCTCTCATCTCCGCCTCCCTCTCCCCTTTACCTCCATCTCTTTCTTCTCTTTGCCTCCCTCTCCCCTTTACCTCCATCTCTTTCTTCTCTTCACCTCCCTCTCTCCTTTGCCTCCATCTCTTTCTTCTCTTCACCTCCCGCTCTCTTCACCTCCCTCCATCTCTTTCTTCTCTTCGCCTCCCTCTCTCCTTTGCCTTCATCTCCCTCATTCTCTCCTTTACCTTCATCTCTCTCTCACTTCTCTTCACCTCCCTCTCTCCTTTACCTTAATCTCTTTCTCTCTCCTCTTCACTACCCTCTCTCCTTTACCTTTATCTCTCTCTCACGGTCCTCTGAAACTCCCCCTCTCCTTTACCTATCTCTCACACTCCCCATCACTCCAATCTCTCTTTATTTTCATCTCAGGCTCCATTTAATCTGTTTATGGAAACAGACAAGATGAAAAATAGAAAACTTAGTAAGTTACAGAGTTGTGTCTGTTGAAATCTGTGCTTTTAATTATTAATTGCGTGCATCAATGCAAGAAAGGCAATCATCATCATCATCATCATCATCGTGTGAGGCTCATTATGGCATCATACCTGAATGTGTGCTGAGTCCCAGAGTTCCAGTCATGACGGAGGTTCTAATTAGCTACTAGCTGTGGTCAAGTGGTTAAGTTGTTAACGGAAGATCAGAGTTAGAACCACAGCACTGCCAAGCTGCCACTATTGGGCCCTTGAGCAATGCCCTTATCCCCCACTGCTCCAGGGGTCACTGTATCATGGCTGCCTCTGTGCTCGACCCCAACCTCCAAAGTCGGGATACTGTGCTGTAATGTCAAGTGCTCAGTGTAATTCTGTGATCTTTGAACATTTTTGAATGACTCATTTCACTTCACACTTAGAAAGCTACACAAATTCTTTTTTTCATTCTTTCATAAAACTACCACATTTCTAAGAGCTGACCGAACTCTATTTCCTGCACTGATTCATTTCCAATGCAGAGAGAACGCCACATCCGGCCGGCTGAGGTCACGTCCTCCAGACGGGACTTCCTTTAACTGAGTCTGTGCTAGCATAATCAACCCCACCCACCCACCAAAAACCCACCAAACAACCAACCAACCCACCCACTCACACACACACACACTCACACTCTCACACACACTCACACACACACTCACACAGAAAGAATTGACAGAAAAAGCCCTCACCATCTCACCATGACATTAATTCCCGTGTCGTGATGGTGGTGGTGATTAATGAGAGCTGTCGTAAGCAGAAGTGTTATTTTTGCATCAATGACCAAAGCACACTTTAGTGTCACACTGTTGCCTACACACAACACCACACACTACGTATACCTCATACACAAAGATTATGGCAATATCAAAATAATTAAACAATATAAAATAAAAATAATTATAAAATCCTTATATTATCAAATAATAATTTTAATTATAATATTGATTTGAACTATTTTAAAATTAGATTATTTATTAAAGAAATTATTTTTGATGTGTCAACATAACTGACTTGATTTTTTAATTTTATATTTTATTTATTTATTCGTTTTACTACTCCTAAATAAATACTAAATGAACTCCATGTAAAGTTTTTATTTCATTAATAATTTCTATAGTTATTGTTTATTGTTACAGTTATTGATTACTTAAAGTATTTTGTACATAATGTTTTATAGAATGATTTTATTTTATTTATATACACAATATAAATATTATATTAATATATTTAATATATTATACATATTACACATTTATATTTAATTTGCTTCCGTGAATTTGTATTTTAATAATTTATTTTTTATAACATTTTCTGTTTAGTTAATATTTCAGCAACTCATTTAACTAATGCACAAAAATTAATTAATTAATCGGTTAATTAATTAATCGATTAATTAATCGATTAATTAATTTGAAAAAACTCCTAAAAAGTGTTGCCCCAACTGCAATGACCTCTTACAACAGATTAATGCTCCTTGTTATACTCCACACATTATATGGCAAAGATTTGAGGACCTTGAGGAAGACATTGCCCTGGCCTCCAAATTCCCCAGACCAGATCTCAATATAATCAAACATCTGTTAGGATGTGCTGATGTGCTGGGACAACAAGTCTGTTCCACAGGTTGCAGCTCCACATTGCAACTTACACTCAGATTTAAAGGATCTTCTGCTTGGTCCCAGATACCACAACAAACCTTCAGAAGTGTTGCACAGTCTATATGCATCAACAGGTTTTGCCGATTTTGGTGGCATTGTTCAACATCTCCATCTCATTCAAAGTGTTCCAGCACTTACGAGTGAGTGTCTGCCTTCCTCTAGAAAATAATTCCATTAATTTTATTCCAATTGATGCTGCATATTAAAGGGCTTGATTTGACTCACCTTCTTGATTTCTCTTCATTTACTTTCTCTCTTCACAACAATGTGATTGCCAGATGATTTGTGCCAGCAAATCAACAAGACCGAGTATGTAAATTAAGCTTGACCGAAGGCCAGATCCAAGCATGTGGCAGACCAGGTCACGGGGTAAATGTTGAACAAGGGCTGTAATTATTGTAGAGATGGAAAAATGAAGTTAGAGAAAGAGAGAGCGAGCGATGAACGCATGACTAGTCTAAAGGAAAAACGAGAATCGAAACCATGGGAATGCATTAGATGGACAAACTGTGGAATCTTCTGAGAATCGCTGATGGCGTGAAACAGAAAAGATAAGAAGAAGAAGAAGAAGAAGAAGAGAACAGCAGCTTCTTCCAGCTGGACTCGGGCCATTAGAGTGTTCTTTCAGTGTCTGGGTTTGTCACACTGCTGTAATGAAAAGGCTGCTCTGACTCCCACATCCTCCCAACAATGAGCTTCACACACCAGCCTGCAGCCTTTACACACAGCTGTGTGCTTTCTTTTTTATCTCCCACTCTTTGGGCAACACATATACAGATTTCTATCAAAGATCCCCTGA
>NC_062520.1:6705345-6767845 GCF_022655615.1 Tachysurus fulvidraco | reverse complement strand
TCATTTTGTAAAATATTCTGAACTGCATTTTCAAAATAATCCAAATGCATTCTCACAATACTCTGATTATATTCCCGAGTGAAATTAAAGCTGCAACTCCTGGGTATCTGAGCAAGGCCCTTAACCCTCGATAGATCAACTGTATAACTGAGATAAACGTAAGTTGGTCTGGATAAGGGCGTCTGCCAAAAGAGAGAGAGAGAGAGAGAGAGAGAGAGCATGAATAATTACAAGCTCTACACACTTATCAAAACTCAAACACGTCCAGGCTCTACACCCTTATCGCCGCTCGAGTGTGCTCATTTCTATTCAGCTGTAAGACTGATGGGAAAGTAAAGAGGTGGTGTGTGTTCACAGCTGGGCAGTTCCCTTTTATTCACTCCTTCACTCCTGCTGTGTGCTCAACTCCATGTACAGCTCCACACATCAGCACCAAGGAGCACGGAGTCACACACCTGTATCATTCTCTTTCTGTCTGCGTGACTGATTCTCATTCTCTCTTTTAACCTGTCTCCAAATCTCTCTCCATCTGTCTCTGTTAGTCTGTCTCTAATTCTATCGCTCCATCTCTGTCCCGGTCTCTCGGTCTTAATCACTATATCTGTCGGTCTGCTTTTCTTATCTCCCCCCCCTCTCTCTGTGTGTGATAATCTCACAGAGTGTCTGCCCATCTCTGAGTCTGTCTGATTCTCTGTCCATCTCTCTCTGTCTATCTGTCTTTCTCTCTTTCTGTCTCCAAGGCTCCCTCTTTCCCAGTGTCCCTTTCTTGCCTTTCCTGTCTCCCTCTCCCCAGTCTCTCTGCCTCCGTCTTCTTCACCTGTCTGTCTCTCTGTCTGCCTGTCGTCTTCTTTGCCTCTCTCTGTCTGTCTGCCTGCCTGTCGTCTTCTTCTTCGCCTCTCTCTGTCTGTCTGCCCGCCTGTCGTCTTCATCGCCTCTCTCTCTGTCTGCCCGCCTTTCGTTCTTCTTCGCCTCTCTCTCTGTCCGTCTGCCTGCCTGTCGTCTTCTTCGCCTCTCTCTCTGTCCGTCTGCCCGAATGTCGTCTTCTTCGCCTCTCTCCGTCCGTCTGTCCGCCTGTCTTCTTCGCCTCTCTCCGTCCGTCTGTCCGCCTGTCTTCTTCACCTCTCTCTCCGTCCATCTATGCGCCTGTCTTCTTCACCTCTCTCTCCGTCCGTCTGTCCGCCTGTCTTCTTCACCTCTCTCTCCGTCCGTCTGTCCGCCTGTCTTCTTCACCTCTTTCTCCGTCCGTCTGTCCGCCGGTCTTCTTCACCTCTCTCCGTCCGCCTGTCTTCTTCACCTCTCTCCGTCCGTCTGTCTTCTTCACCTCTCTCCGTCCGTCTGACCGCCTGTCTTCTTCACCTCTCTCTCCGTCCGTCTGTCCGCCTGTCTTCTTCGCCTCTCTCCGTCTGTCCGCCTGTCTTCTTCGCCTCTCTCCGTCTGTCCGCCTGTCTTCTTCGCCTCTCTCCGTCTGTCCGCCTGTCTTCTTCGCCTCTCTCCGTCTGTCCGCCTGTCTTCTTCACCTCTCTCTGTCTGTCTGCCTGTCTTCTTCACCTCTCTCTGTCTGTCTGCCTGTGTCTGACAATAATTTTACTAATTTTTGAGTTCAGTTTTTTTAATCCTCACCTCACTTTGTATTTTCTCTTTTCTATGAGATAAACCAATCCCCTCTCCCTCTCTCTCTCCCTCCATCACTCTTGCACTTACTGTCTCAGGAATTCATTTATGACCTTTACACCATTCCTTTTATTTATGTTTGTTTGACGACTTTAACAAACAACAGGCTGCCCTGAAATGCAAACTCAGTCGAACAAAGGAATCACGTTCAATTCCACCATGTTGAAACTGTAGAAATTGCATAACAGTCATATGTCAGAATTTTCAAAGGGCTATGTATCATGTGTCAGCCATTTCAGTGTGAATGGAAAGGCAACAACAATAAGAAAAGAGGTTTCTTTAAATTCACCTTTATTCAGGGTCTCTGGACTTTATTATGATCTCATTATGAAAGTCTGCACTGCACTGAAGGAACAATAAACACCACCTCTGCCTCAGTTTCAGCACTGATCTTACTCCAGGCTTCCTTGTCTCTGGTCTAGAGTAGGACTGGCCAGTATGACGATATGATATCGTGATAAATGACCTTGTGATGTTAGGGTTGGGTGAGATCAGACCACTTCTAACATACATAAACCGCCAGCAAAATAGTAGTGTTGTATTTGAAGAAAATAAATAAATTTTACCTGGAAAAATAAATAAATCCTGTTGACAATGAAGGGAAAATTGTGCAATTCTTTTTAACGGTATACATTATTATAAATTTATCATAAATACATGTTAAAGATTTGCACAGCTTGGTATTTAAAATAAATAAATAAAAATAAATATAAAATAAAAATATATATATATATATATATATATATATATATATATATATATATATATATATATATATATATATATATATATATATCTAAGATAATTAGAGATCAGAAAACCACATTGTGGCATAAATTATAACAATATCGATGTTAAATTATTCAAAAATATTAGCAAACTTGTAACTGACGGATTTTAAATCTAATCTCAAAATATTTCGACTGTATTCTCCAAATATTCTGACCCAATCCTTCATATATTCAGATTATTTATGAGATTTCAAGTTCTGTAATATTTCAAAACATTTCTGTAGATTTTCCCTTCCTTCATTAACAGAGAAATATGAGACAAGTAAAATATTCTCTCAGCTTTTTTTTCCCCCAGCAGGAATGAATTAGTGTTGGCTCTGTGGTGAAATTGGAAAGTACAATGACCTGTTAAGTTCCTCAGGAGCTCTTGGTTACACAATTCCACTGGACTACAAACTATTTTATAAAGGACATTATTTGTGTTGACATTATTTCCTGTCCAGTGTCACCCAAATGAGGATAAGGTTCAATTCAAGATTTCTATTTCATATCATCTCAGAGTTTTTCCTCATTACAATCTCCTCAGACTTGTTAATTAGAGATAAATAGTAAGTTCATTTTAAACTTTAATATATATATTTTTATTCTGTTTCTATCCATCTAAAAGCGCTATACGAATAAACTGATCTGTCTGAATCCCCTTCTCCAAAGTTTAACAATCATGTTTAATTAAAGGCTTTCCTGGTCCAGATAATAAATAACGAACAACAAGCACTTCCTCTATGTGATGTTTGTCCTAAGTAAGGACAGAAGAGTTTCTCTGAGGACTTTGACCCCGTGTGAGCTCCGAGTCAGGTCACAGTGACCAGAGATTTACACACAACAAACATCATATGAGACACAACAGAAAGAAATCAACAAAAAACAAAGCCACTAAACACCTGTTAGAATTTTGCTCAATTAAACATCAAGACAGAAGAAGCCTGTTGTGAGCTGATATGGTGTCACACTACAAAATGCATCATGATCTTTAATTTTTTGAGGCGTTACAGAAGTGGATTCATATTGCAACATACACTCCTTTATACAAGACCTGACAGAAGGGGAAACAAAGACCAAGTCAAGTGGCTTTTATAGTCATTTCAACCATATACTGTATAGAATGAAACATTTCTCCAGGACCTTGGTGTTACATAAAACAACACCGAGCTAAGGACTTGGCCACATAAAGAACAACATGTGCAACCTAGTGCAACAGTGCAAGACAAAACACTACAAGAAAAATACACAGAATAGCACTGAACAGTGTGCATACTGTATACGGTGTAAAACTAGAGATCTAGAGAAATAATAAACAGTGATAAAAAAGCCAATTTTAATATCCGGTTTCTTTTTACGGTGAATAAATACGTTGGTATAAAAGTAGCTACGTCTCACACTTACGTCCATTAAGTGTGTCATGATGCTACTATGTAAAGAATGAAACTCATAAGCAAGTGTGTGAAGCATAGTTACTGATATCGCCGCGAAATGTTGCGGTTTTCCAAAAACGGATCGTCCTGAAGCGTTTTTTTTTTTTTTTTGGCTTATA
Organism: Tachysurus fulvidraco; assembly: GCF_022655615.1. Lineage (NCBI taxonomy): Eukaryota > Metazoa > Chordata > Actinopteri > Siluriformes > Bagridae > Tachysurus > Tachysurus fulvidraco. The sequence continues at coordinate 6,763,852 of NC_062520.1, read as the reverse complement.
GAACGGTCAACAATTACACTTTTATTACTTAAAGAAGAAGAAAAATTTTATTCTGGATAATTTTGTAGAATGTGACCAAGACAGAAAAAAATCTAACTGTACTATAATGCACTGCATTAGTAGTAATTGTTGATTAAGCCTAAATTAATTTCCTACAGATTGTGTATACAGTGATACCTCGAGATACGAGTGCTTTGACATACGGATTTTTTGAGATACGAGCTGTGATTCGACCAAATTTTTCTTGAGATACGAGCAAATTTCAACACGGGCCGCAATTGGCCCCCGGGCCGGACTTTGGACATGCCTGCCATAAACTATATAAAATTAATCATTTTCTGATCAATCATAATGTTAGTACGAGATCATTTTATCAATCAATTGTTTAATAATGTTAATACCAAAACACTAGAGCTGTAGCCCTTTTTTCTAACATCGATACTCCAGCACATCCCCCTGTTAGTGTTGTTTGGATAATATTTTCCTCTTCTGCTAAAATTAGCATGGGTGCTGAGCGAGCGATACAGGATGATGGCAGGATGAATAGAATCTTACCCATGTCTGTCTTTCAAACCTTGTGTTCTCTGCCTATACAATATCGATGGAGGATCAAATACAGCAAGAGAAGAAGAAAATGAAAAGATTCGAGGACTGAGAAAATGTAAAGAGGCAGCTGAAAGTGTTCAATGATAAAATAGCAGAAGACCACATCATAATTGACAACCATCAAGAACAGGAATCTCAGTCTTTTTCAACACATCTGCTGTCTGCACCCACGATGGCTTCAGATTTCAGTTCTTGGATTGGATAAAAACCTCAAGCGATTTTTTCTTTTGATTTTATAGCTCGTTCACCTCAAGGTTTAACGACGCTGTGTATTTTGAGATGCTTTTCTGTCAACTGAAAGTTTGGCTGTTCTCCTCTCACCACTCTCAAGAACAAGAAGAACTACTTCTGCTAACTGAATGTTTTAGAAGCCTTAATTTTGTCACATATACATTGTGTGAAATCCTTTCTTCACTTATCCCAACTTTGGAGGTTGGGGTCAGAGCACAGGGGTAGCCATGATACATCATCTCTGTAGCAGAGACGGTTAAGGGCCTTGATCAAGGGCCCAATAGTGGCAGCTTGGTCGTGCTGGGGTTTGAACCCTGATCCTCTGATCAACAACCCAGTGCCATAACCACTTGAGCCACCACTGTTCCTTTATTATCTGTGTCAACTCTAGAAAGTGAAAATGAAAATCCCAGATCAGCAGTTTATAAAATGCTCAAACCAGCCTGTCTGACACCGACCACCATGACAAAGTATATTAGCCGGTGAATGTACATGAGAAAATATTCTGAAACATAGGTTAGCATGAAAGTCTGAGTGAAACGTAGTGATTTTAATTTCTGACTGAACGAAACCAAGTGATGACGGAAAGTGTGGATCATTTTCTCTCCGTCCCCAGTCTCATGGCTGACTTCCTCCTGGTCACAGGGTTAGATCACACAGTCATGCACCACCTCAAGGTACGCACACACACACACTACATTTAGAGTCACTCTGGAGTCCAGCACTGATAAATAACCAGAATTTATTGAAAAAAAAATCCAAATAATCTAAAATTCCAGCTCTGTTTCTTAACAGAAAACTGATTTGCTTCCATTTTCAATCAGCTAAACCCTTTTTGTGTTATCACGCGCCGGCTCGAGTGTCCATTAACGTCTCTAAACTCACAGTCGAGTGTTTTACCAGTAAAACACGGTACCTGAAAATGCGTACGGTGGCAAATTTTCAAAAATTAACTCAATTTCTGAACACTCGTGGCTTGATTACGTACATTAACCCCTTTATCTACACTCAAAGCCCATATTATCAGGTAAACCCACCGCACGGATCGCTTAGCGTAGGTGTACGCTTAGCGAAAACGGCAGAGGTTAAAAGCACCGATGTCACTGCTGGGTGAGAAAGAGAACATCTGTGTAAAGCCTCAGATTATTCATTATACTTATTTTTTTATTTGTGCTCGGGTTCTTTCTGTATCATATTTGGATCGCTACAACCAACGAGTCTGCATCGGTACAGAAATCATAACTGATCATAACTACACGATCAGAAGTATGTCCAACACCCGATCATCACAACCAACCGTATGTCCTTGTTGACCGACCCATTCCACTTTTATCCCTTCTTTGTTCCTATAATGCGCTCCACTCTTGCGCTCCAGATGTTGAAGTGTGGCTGTGGGGATTTGTGATAATTCAGCTACAAGAGAATTAGTGAGATCATACACCGATGTTGGGATGTCGAGGAGACTCCAGTTCATAACAAGGTTGTTACAGAGTCAGGGCTGTGTGCAGGACACTTGAGTTCTTCCACTCCAACCTTAACCTTCACACGATCACACCTTCATGAAGCTCGCTTTGCCACAGGGGCATTGTCATGCTGGAACAAGTTCAGTTAAGTCCACTGAAGGGAAATTGTACACAAAGACATTATTATTATTCTGAGGAAGAACAATATATGGGTGTGATGGACAAACCTTTGGCCATATAGTGTATTATATAGTGAAGAGGCAGTTGTGGCTCAGGTGGTTAAGGCTCTGGGTTGTTGATTGAAGGATTGGGGTTCAAGCCAATCTTCCACCATTGGGCCCTTTAGCAAGGCCCTTAACACGCTCTGCACCATGGGTGCTGTATCATAGCTGCCCCTGCCCTCCAACCCCTACCTCCTCAGTTGGGATATGCAAAGAAAAGAATTCCATTGTGCTGTAATGTATACAGTATGTGGTGTGAATAAAGGCTTCCATGCCCCCAATTCCCCCAAGGCCACGACACTGCCATCTGCTTCAGGGACACAATTCTCTCTCTTTCCATGAGCACTTCTTCTACAACTAAAGTAGTCATTTAAAACAAACAAAAATGTACACAGTTTTGCACGGTTTATGATTCAGATTATGATTTCTGTCAGAATCTTTCTGCAGTGGCTCACATGCCTTAGTGTGCAACGTCACATCCACTGCTGTTACACCGTCAGCAGAAGGTTTCGCCAGGTTTGCAGTCACGACTATCACAGCTATCCAAAAGCCTAGTAGCTGACATGTTTAACCAGTCTTGCAATGATTATGTATTATATTTTCCTTCCAGACCAATGACACAGTGGATTAGATTCTGACTCGTTGCCGCATGAGGTCAGAGCGTCACCGTTACATGCCGCACCATGTTCCCACCTGTATTTACGCTGTCCGCTTATGATCCACATGTTAATGCCAAGTCTGAACGAGGTTCAAGAGACTTTAAGTCTTTTGCAGGTTTCTATTTTTTATTCTGTTTGGGTAAGAGAAGTAAATAGACCAGAGACAAAATCTCCATTGAATTTACTGCTGGGAATTACATGATTATTCCAATCTAGGAATGGAGAGTGATACTGAGTAGAGTTTTAATACAAGAACCATAACCATTACACTCGATGGGGTGTAAAGTGTTCAGTAATAAAGTAGAAGAGAGGCTTCATTAGTGGAGATTTAAAGGAGGAGAAGGGAGGCACAGTGTGTTCAAACACACACACACACACACACACACACACAAAAGTTAAAAGCTTGTCTACGTGCTCCTGCCACATCTGATTGGTGCCTGACTCGAAATGCTGGACTTTCTCCATCTCAGCAGCCTGGTACTGACTGACCGTAGACACACACACACATGTGCCACAGATGCACAAACACACAAGCACGCATGCACAACGCACACGCACAAGGACACATGCACAGAGAAACACACAATTCCACAGACACACACACGTACACAGCCACACACACAGACATGCATAGAAACACACAATCACACACTCATCCACATACACACACACTTCTGCTCTACCTCTCACCCTTATCTGATATCATTCACTCACCACACACAATCACATTTACACAAACACACCATTTCCAAGTCCGTCTATAACTCTCTAAACCCTGTAACGTGCTGTGTTAAACGCACTCGAGTTTACATGTGTAACCGGGACAGAGTCAGAAACACACACACACACACACACACGACTCGGCCACTAACTAACCGCCAGACATGATATTAAAAACGCAAACCATCACAAACAGCGATCCGTATAAATCAACTGCGCTGGATTACACTTCACCGAAAACTGTAGAATTACTTAATCACATATTTTAGAACTACTGCACAGTCCTTCCATCTGAAATGCGTCCCAGACCACCTCCTGAAGCGGTTTGAACGATCGGATTTATATCTGACTCGAAAACGTTTCGGAGGGCATTTAGACCTGGTCTTTTTACCATCGGATAGCTATCTGATCAAAGAAAACACATGAAGTGACCAGGTGTAAAAAAAAACCTTAAGTTACGCCCAAAAAACTCCATAAAAGGTCAAGTGCACAGACAGTTGGAAGCACGAAATGAGCAACCAAAAGACAAGGGAAGGTTATTTAAACTCACTTAGAAATTATAGCATATAAATTATTTAACACTACACAATATTTATTTCCAAATAATACATAAATGAGTGCACAATTCTTCCATCAGCTGAGGCATTTGATGTATGGAAATTAATAAATACAAAAAATTACTAAATCTAAAAAAATTACATTAACGATTATAATTTTATTAAATTATAACAATTTTAATAAATTGAATAAAGATTAGTTTTTGTTTTGGTTCACTTTCATTTTATTTAATCTCTTACAATAATAATTTACTTCCAATTTCCTAGTGAACTAGCATAAGGACGTTTTTTTAATCGAGACTTCAAAGCCTTTGTAAGTCGCTCTGTAAATATGGCGTCTGCTAAACGCAATAAAATAAAATTGTCATAAAAATAAGTTGTTTTAAGCACCACAATATATTCCAGATATAAAAGTGCAGTAATCCAAGTCGATCCGGTCTCTTGTGCATATATTTACACTCAAGGGACCACAAGTAGAACATGAACATTTTTGAATTCTCATGAATACCAAATCTCTCCCTTAAACAAAAAAATAAATAAATAATGTGGCCTGGTGCTATTACACCATCATATCACTATGAACTAATTTGGAGGACTGTACCTTTTTATTTTAAGCATCGAAAATATCTAATAGGTGCAGCGTTCATCTATACTGAGCATCTCGACATTTCCTGCTCTGACATTATACGGCTAAACATCTTCCTTAATGAACATCCCGCATGCCAAAGAAGTTACGCTCCGGTGCCTTCATTTACACTTACACTTATGTGGCTCGAATACCATAGTGAAATCATTTCTCAGTCACAATATAGACCAATCAGTTACTCATCCAAATTATTAGCTCAATTAGGTCCAAATGACATGATACTAATCCCATGAAGTAACTAGTGATATATTTAGTCGTGTGGTCTTCACTGACCGGGACCTGGCAACATAACGTAATTATTGTGATAAATTAAGTAATAGACTTTTTTTAATCACGCTTTAAATTTGTACAATGGACACTTTTTAGAATTATTGTATTAGAATAATTGTATTAGAATTCTAATACAAAATGTATTAGAATTATTCCATCTTAAAAATTCTCAGTTTTACAGACATTAAATAAAACTTTCTTTAAACCCATTTTTATTTTTATTGTATCCTCAAAATTTAATCATACATCAAAGAAACACATTCAAGTATTTTTAGATGATTATTTGGTCACATCACCCATCACTTTGAGTGCGTAAACTCACATATTATTCACACAGAGAGCTAAATGGGGTGACGGCACATAGTATATCCTATCATTAATAATCTCTAGGATGAAATGGATTAAAAACTGAAAATGCACAAGTATGGCTGGGCGATATGATTGAAAACTGTATCACGATATCAGTGTTTGATATTGGTCGATATCGATAATTATTGATATTTTTTTATGACCTATTTAAAATATGGACCAGGAGAAAAATATTACATTTAAACATTTTTATTTTAAACGTAACCTTCCTCTGATCAGGATCCCCTCAGTTATTAAGACAGAAATGTCAACAACCAGGAAAACTCAAATAATTATAATGTAAAAATAAGTCTAAAGTCACAATGAACACTTAACAATTATCTCTTAACATTTAAGGTGCAAAATAAAAGAAAATGTAAGAAATACTTAATTAAGTGTAATAAAATAGTGCAAAGTGTCAAATATAAATATAGAGAAACCTGAGAATTTAGTCTTGCATAATTTGCAGACGACGTTGGTGTGACTACGGTCAGACTTATAATATCCAAAAAGCTGCCATACTGGCGAGCTGATTTTTCCTCTTTTATTTACAATTTCCTCGCTCTCTGTGGCTCATTTTCTGCTCATCAGTCGCCGGTTACTGAAGAGGAATCCAGCGGACCAGCACGAGACAACGATATGGCGCAACCAAACGTGATACTGTTACATGATTGGCCGTTAGCGTGTCACTCTCTACATTGCTAGGTTACCAGAGATTGAGTGCCTTTGTTAATGCAACCAAACTTGCTTCGCAACCTCTGTTTTCTTCCGACAAAGTATAAAAATATCCAACACATTTTTTATTGATATCAATCACGTGTATATCGCGACACATATCAATATTGTTTTATCACCCAGCCCTATGCACGAGGATGCGCTGATCCGATATCTGCACTGTTCCAGTATCAGTCGACTGGATCGTTATCAAACTAATGAAGCAGCTTATAGTCCAACACCATTAAGACCAAATAAAACCATCAACACTTACAGACTCACTATCACATGAGACAAGCTGCACAACAACAACAAAACAAAAAAAACCCTTGTTCTATGTTAACTAGTGGAGTAACCAGGGCTTGTTTACGGTGGGCGGGACTTAGGTGACCAGAAACCGCTCGATTGGATGCAAAATGGAGGAATAAAACAAGAACATATACATTGCAAATTTTTGTTAATGTTTTGGTATCTAATGTATTATTTCTGTCTAAAACTGGGAGTCCCTAACTAGGGGTTATGACCAAACATATGGTCGCTTGAATAGCAAACCGTATCATGAGAGAAACATGAGAGTAATTTTCCTTTTCTTTCGTTCATTTGCCAAATTATTATTAGGAAGTTCAAAAGCCGAGATGGAATTGTTACTGCGAGTCAGGTCAGACAAGCTATGTTTAAATGAATAAGTTACTCTTAAAGCTTCCTTTAGTAAACAAACTAGTGTCTGAAATTGTGCATTATTCTAGATCATCACTGAGTACTGTACCAAACACTGACCAGGTTTCTTTTTACAGATATTTAAACACCTCTCACATCCTTTAGCGTACCAGTTCGTTGGAATTTTCTAGACTAATAAATCCTACTAAATAAAGGTAAGGCAACATGACAACAAGTACACCAACAGCAGAATGTTTGATGCTTGTCACTGTGTTTAACGCCACTGTGAGTAAAACCGCAAAACATTTTCACAGTGATAAACAGGAATGTTTTGGTCATATAGATAGTGGATATTGTGTTTGATTGACTTTGATGTTGTGTTGGATTTGATTGTGTGTGTGTGTGTGTGTGAACGGATTACTTTCCTACAACAGCACAACATTTCCCACTGTACCAGTACCAGTACTTGTGGAAGGAATATTAATTTATATTGGTTTGTAAATCAGTTACACTGCACATATTAATAATGTTATTAAACATCATATTATAGGAGATTCACATGTTTACAGTAATCTGATATTACAAATCTGGAACTTAATACGTTAAAGCGTAAAGGTCAAGGATTGGGCTTGTGGAAAATCCATAACATCCATTTGAGGTTAGGAATCATTGAATCCATTGATGATTGGTTGATCGATTCATTCAAAAAGATGAGAAAGATCCATTTTGAGATTATGAGGAGTTTAGGGATTAAGGTGTAACTGTTATGTAAAATGTTTCCAGGTTAAGGATAGATAAAATGATTGAAGGTACCACAGAAGTAACAAGGAACAGCTTGTCTTGTCATCTTTTCTTTTTTTTTCTTTTTTCCCCATAATATACACACATGTGGAAACAGGGACATATTTGGAAAAATACTGGAGAGTGTAAAACTGTCATCTAGTTGGGGATAATAAAGATGCTCAAAGAGAAAAGATGATCAGAGATTGCTGATGTGTCTTGTGCATGATGATGATGTGATGATGATGTTGATGTCTTGTGAATGATGAAGTGTTGATGATGTTGAGATGTGTCTTGTGCATGAATGTTGGTGTGATGTGATGTGTCTTGTGCATAAATGTTGGTGTGATGTGATGTGTCTTGTGCATAAATGTTGGTGTGATGTGATGTGTCTTGTGAATGATGAAGTATTGATGATGTTGATGTCTTGTGAATGATGAAGTGTTGATGTTGAGATGTGTCTTGTGCATGAATGTTGGTGTGATGTGATGTGTCTTGTGCATGAATGTTGGTGTGATGTGATGTGTCTTGTGCATGAATGTTGGTGTGATGTGATGTGTCTTGTGCATGAATGTTGGTGTGATGTGATGTGTCTTGTGCATGAATGTTGGTGTGATGTGATGTGTCTTGTGCATGAATGTTGGTGTGATGTGATGTGTCTTGTGCATGAATGTTGGTGTGATGTGATGTGTCTTGTGCATGAATGTTGGTGTGATGTGATGTGTCTTGTGCATGAATGTTGGTGTGATGATGATGATGTTGTAGATGTGTCTTATGGATGATGATGTGTTAATGATGTGGATGATGTTGAGGATGTTGTTGATGTGTCTTATGGATGATGAGGTGTTGTGGTTGTTGATGTTGTTGATGTGTCTTGTGAATGAATGTTGGTGTATCATCATTAACAGTTCTCCGAGTGCACGGTTAAGGAGCACTGATTGTCTTTGACATGACCCTTTATCCAGTTAAAGCCTGATCTCCAGGTGTGTTGTATGTGACCGACTCACCGTCGATGTTCTCTCGGTCACTGATGTGCTGCAGGTTGCAGCCTGTGTCCTCGCGGCTCAGCTCTGCTTCCGGTCTGTAGGGTTCCAGGCGAGAATGGGCGTTTCTCCGCAGTTTGGGACTCGAAGAAACACAGCAGGAGGTCGTATTCCCCATGATGATGTCCGCAATGAATGCAGGATAGAAGACGGTAAATAAAGGTCTCCGTTTCCAAGGCGACGGATCTGATAATCTAATGTTTTATAGAGAAACGGAGCAGCGCCTAAAGGACACCGTCACAACACGCTCCCTAAAGCCGGATTAACACCTCGCCGCCGTCATCAAATGTCCTCTACACGTTTAAAAACGTGTCTCCAATCGGTTAATAATATAAAGACAACACGGTCAGAGAAACATCCCTGCTATGGATAAGGCTTTTTTTTCTGTGCTGCGGTGGGTGTCGCTCCATAACTGCGCCGACACGCAACAGAACAGACGAGATTAAAGGTTCCGGTTCAAGTGGGCGGAGAAACAAATGAGTTGGCGCACACGTGCACACACGCGCACAGATTTCCTAATAGCCTGGGGGTATTTTTTTTTTTTTAATATATACACGATAAATAAAGCGCACGAGGACACTTAAAGGAGCAGTAATTAAAGTCTAATTGTTTTGTTGTACAGCCTAATGTTATTAATTACAGCTGAGACAGCTGATTATTTTAGTCCTTTATATAGCTAAGTCGAACATGACATAAAACTAATGGCTTTTGTAAAAGTTTAAAAAAGGACGCACTATAATCTACAGACTACATAAGATGGAGTTAGGGTTAGGAGTATAAGTGTACATGGGTGTACATAACTGGACATAGGTGTACATAAGTGGACATAAATGGACATAGGTGTACATAAGTGGACATAAATGGACATAGGTGAACATAAGTGTACATAGGTGTACATAAGTGGACATAAGTAGACATAGGTGTACATAAGTGGACATAAATGGACATATGTGTACATAGGTGTGCAGAAGTGTACATAGGTGAACATAGGTGTGTACATAAGTATATATAGGTGTACATAAGTGCATAAGTGTACATAGGTGTACATAGGTGTACATAGGTGAACATAGGCGTGTACATAAGTACACATAGGTGTACATAGGTGTTCATAAGTGGACATAAATGGACATAGGTGTACACAAGTGGACATAAATGGACATATGTGTACATAGGTGAACATAAATGGACATAGGTGAACATAAGTGGACATAGGTGAACATAAGTGTACATAGGTTGACATAGGTGAACATAAATGGACATAGGAGAAAATAAATGGGCATAGGTGTACATAAGTGAACATAAATGGACATATATGGGCATAGGTGCACAAGGGTGAACATAAGTGTACATAGGTGAACATAAGTGTACATAGGTGAACATAAGTGGACATAGGTGAACATAAATGGACATAGGTGTACATAAGTGGACATAGGTGAACATAAGTGTACATAAGTTGACATAGGTGAACATAAATGGGCATAGGTGAACATAAGTGGACATAGGTGAACATAAGTGGACATAGGTGGACGTATGTAAACATAAATGGACATAGGTGGACATAGATGAAGATAAATGGACATAGGTGAACATAAATGGACATAGGTGGACATAGGTGAACATAAATGGACATAGGTGGAGGTATATAAACATAAATGGACATAGTTGGACATAGATGAACATAAATGGACATAGGTGAACGTAAGTGGACATAGGTGAACATAAATGGGCATAGGTGAACATAAGTGGACATAGGTGAACATAAGTGGACATAGGTGAACATAAATGGGCACAGGTGTACATAAGTGGACATATATGGGCATAGGTGAACATAAGTGGACATAGGTGGACATAGGTGTACATAAGTGGACATAGGTGTACATAGGTGAACGTAAGTGTACATAAGTTGACATAGGTGAACATAAATGGACATAGGAGAAAATAAATGGGCATAGGTGTACATAAGTGAACATAAATGGACATATATGGGCATAGGTGCACAAAGGTGAACATAAGTGTACATAGGTGAACATAAGTGGACATAGGTGGACATAAATGGACATAGGTGTACATAAGTGGACATAGGTGAACATAAGTGGACATAAGTTGACATAGGTGAACATAAATGGGCATAGGTGAACATAAGTGGACATAGGTGAACATAGGTGGACGTATGTAAACATAAATGGACATAGGTGGACATAGATGAAGATAAATGGACATAGTTGAACATAAATGGACATAGGTGGACATAGGTGAACATAAATGGACATAGGTGGACGTATGTAAACATAAATGGACATAGTTGGACATAGATGAACATAAATGGACATAGGTGAACGTAAGTGGACATAGGTGAACATAAATGGGCATAGGTGAACATAAGTGGACATAGGTGGACATAGGTGAACATAAGTGGACACAGAAGAAATTAAATGGGCACAGGTGTACATAAGTGGACATATATGGGCATAGGTGAACATAAGTGGACATAGGTGGACATAGGTGGACATAAGTGGACATAGGTGTACATAGGTGAACGTAAGTGTACACAAGTTGACATAGGTGAACATAAATGGACATAGGTGTACATAGGTGGACGTATGTAAACATAAATGGACATAGGTGGACATAGATGAACATAAATGGACATAGGTGAACATAAATGAACATAGGTGTACATAAGTGATTATAGGTGAACATAGTTTAAGGAGTAAATAAAGTTATTCAAATGTAAAATCCTTAAAAAAAGACAAAACATACCGACACTAAATAGTGAGCTTGTTTTGTAAGAATATTATGTTGGAATCAATGCATAATACTGCTATTAAAGTCACTTACAAATCAAACTAGACTTCAAATATGTCCAAAGCATTGTAGATGTTACAACTGTAATAGCTGTAAATGACTTTCAGAATGACTCAGTTTAAAAGTCATTAAAATAAAATAAAATGTTATTATTATTATTATTATTATTATTATTATTATTATTATTATTATTATTATTATTATTATTATTATTATTATTATGCCATAATTTATGAATAATTGTAAAGGTTAGCCATTACATTCTAAAAGAGATCTTTGTGTAATTTTACTTTTGTATCTATAGAGAAGTCACAGCAAGTCAAACAACACAGCATGAAGTCTATTTTACTAGTTTAGAGACCATGTGTCATTTATTACTTTAACCAGCACTGCATCAGTACTCAAAATAGGAATAAACCCTGATTGAAATATTTAGTGTATGTGATATTTAGAAGAATATTAGCTTATTGCGTAAGAACAACCTTTCTTAGCCTGTTGGAGGAAGGTTTAATATTGTATTGAGTTATAGTTTGTAAATTCACATGAGTCGAGATCAGACATCTTTATTAATAGTTTAAAAGATTTAGTAACAACTAAATGATGAGTTTATTTTAGTTAATAGAGACTCAAATATTGTTCAATTACTGGTACTTTTAAAAAGAGGATATAGATTATGGGGTTATTATACAGATTATCAAGTGCAAAAGCTGATATCTTTGGATGGGAACTTTTTATCAAATTGAAGTAAATTAGATGAATATTTAAATAATTTGGCTATTATGGTCTCTAAAAATATGCAAAAACTGTAACTGACTATCTGGCTGAAAATGCTATTAAATGTACATTAGGTATAATTTGTTGGAAAAATTGCTTTTAACCATTAAATATGTGGAGTACACTTCTCCTCATGAGGGTGTAAAGTGGAATTAGGGGGGCGTGCAAGTGACAAAAGATAAAAAAAATCAAAAAATAATTACTAACATTATTCAACTTTAAACTATTTTATAACACTTAATGCACCTTTAAATACGAATATGGAGGATCAGGATTTGACTCTTACTTCCATCTGCATCTCTAAATTGTCTGTAATGTGTGTGTGTGTGTGTGTGTGTGTGTGTGTGTGTGTGTGTGTGTGTGTGTGTGTGTGTCTCCACAATCGTGCATATGATATGAGGCACAAAAAAAATGAATGAATGAATATAGATTTATTGATTGTATGTTTAATGCAATGAGAAGATAAAATACAAATATCATGATTGACACAATCAGTTGAAATGCAATTGCATAACAAATTCTCCCAATAGGCTTATAATGTTATTTAGTTTTATTTCCTAATGGTTACCGTGAAACTACATCCAAGTTCTATTTGAAAAGTCCCAATTTTACATTGAGATGCAAAAAAATGGCAGGAACCACCATCAAAACCAGACTGAGCAAATGTTAGTTAATTTAATTTATTCCTTAATTTAATTAAATCTCAATATTTTTATTTAATTTACAGCTTAGTCCGTTAGTCACATAGCCTACAAGATCATCTAATAAGCATTATATATTCTGTAAAAAAGCGTGTTTTGAGATTTGACTTAAAAACTTTTAGCATTTATTTAAAAGACTTTACTTTTTATTTAAGTATCCCAGATTTTTTGAGGATAATTCTTGCCATCGTAAGTACTGTGCTGCCCTCTAGTGGTGAGAACAGCACTGAACACCGATAACACAAACTAACGGTATAGAATACAAGCTGCGTATATTGACTGCACAATGTTGCTTATTGCTGATTCTTTAAAGTCTAGTATTCAATGTCGTGAGTGAAATTAAATTATCCTATTAAGGAAAATGGCAATTTCACAAGGGAGTTCAAGGTCACATGTTTAGATAGATAGATAGATAGATAGATAGATAGATAGATAGATAGATAGATAGATAGATAGATAGATAGATAGATAGATAGATACCTCTTAAGAAGCAAGAATGTCATTTAAATATAATATACAAAGAAGAAATATATTACTGTGAGTACACTGTAAAATATTTACAAGGTTGTGCCTTAGTTGTGCCTCTCTCTCTCTCTCTCTCTCTCTCTCTCTCTCTCTCTCTCTCTCTCTCTCTCTCTCTCTCTCTCTCTCTCTCTCTCTCTTATTTTCTTATTAAAAAAGGTTTTCTGAAGGAAAATGTAAGGGAAAAAATAAAAATGTTAGGAAACAAAATCAATGTATCGACTAACTTTGGTGAGGGAAAGAGTCTTGGGATTTGCGGATCAGCTTGGGAATGGTTTGCCTCCTACCTGGAAGGACGCTCATATCAAGTAACATGGAGGGGAGTGACATCTGCTCCACGCAGACTCTCCACTGGTGTCCCACAGGGCTCAGTACTTGGTCCTCTTCTTTTCTCCTTGTATACTCACTCTCTTGGTGAAGTTATTTCATCACATGGGTTCTCTTACCACTGCTATGCTGATGATACACAACTTATCTTCTCTTTCCCACCCTCAGATGCCACAGCTTCTGCCCGGATCTCAGCATGTCTGGCAGAAATTTCATCATGGATGACTGCTCATCAGTTAAAGCTCAATCCTAGCAAAACTGAACTGCTGTTCATCCCAGGTGATTCATCCCCAGGTCACGATCTTGCTATATCCTTGCACAATGATCTGATCTCCCCTTCAGCCACAGCTCGCAACCTTGGGGTAACCATGGACAATCAACTGTCCTTTTCCTCTCATGTTGCAAATGTGACTCGCTCATGTCGGTTTCTTCTCTACAACATTAGAAGGATTCGGCCATTTTTGTCCACACAGACTGCCCAGGTACTTGTTCAGTCTCTTGTCATTTCTAGACTGGATTACTGCAATGCACTGCTGGCAGGTCTACCTATGAACGCAATCCGTCCTCTGCAAATGATCCAAAATGCAGCTGCCCGGCTTGTTTTCAACCTGCCAAAGTTCTCACATACCACCCCGCTACTGCGATCCCTCCACTGGCTTCCGGTAGCTGCACGCATCCGATTCAAAACACTGATGCTGGCCTACAAAGCCAAAAATGGACCAGCCCCCTCTTACCTCAAAGCCCTCATCATTCCTCGCACTGCACCCCGTAACCTCCGATCTACCAGCACTGCTCGACTGGTTCCACCATCTCTCAGGGTAAGAGGCAAGTATACTACAAGACTCTTCTCTGTACTGGCACCAAGGTGGTGGAATGAACTTCCCATAGAGGTCCGGACAGCCAAGTCACTGGCTATTTTCAAGCGGCGGTTGAAGACCTACTTATTCAGGAAGCACTTCAACTAGCACTTCTTTCCTTATCTTTTGCATTTAAAAAAAAAAAAAAAAAAACCTTTGACACTTTTTCATTGTAACTTTGAGCAAATGTTTTAAACTCATGGTATCTTAAGTATGTAACCTAGTGAGCCAGCATTAATGTATTCAGTGTTAGAGATTTAAGCACTTATGTACGTCGCTCTGGATAAGGGCGTCTGCCAAATGCTGTAAATGTAAATGTAAATGGAAACCTGGTTAAAAGTGAATTTATTTGTTACACGTTGCTGCCACCTAGTGGCACATTGTGTGCATTTAATGTTTTAATAGCCAAATAGACGGAATTCGTTCATTTCAAATCCAAGCTTTTAACAGCGTCACAAAGCAAATTTACAGAAAAGAACAACAACAACATAAAAATAAATCAATTCAGGATCCAAATTTTAAATGCATCCATTTATCCCCAATATGCTTTGAGACAATGTCCATTGTTAATAGCTCTATACAAAAAATTGAACTGAATTGAATTATTTTACCTGTGTACACTAATCATGTATAATCTTAAATCTTAAATATGGAGAAGGAGGGTGGCTTCCCATTTGAGCCTCAAGTTTTCTTCTCATCATGTCACAAAGAGCATCTGTCACCTCTGCATTTCTCATTACAGATCTAAATATATCCACGTCTGGATTTCTCTAAGGCTGCTTTGTGTCAATTTACATTTACATTTACATTTACATTTACAGCATTAGCAGACGCCCTTATCCAGAGCGACGTACATAAGTGCTTAAATCTCTAACACTGAATACATTAATGCTGGTTCACTAGGTTACATACTTAAGATACCATGAGTTTAAAACATTTGTTCAAAGTTACAATGAACAAGTGTCAAAGGTTTTTTTTTTTTTTTTTTTTTTTTGTGTCTATTTTTGTTAAATAAAGTAAATAATAAAATTGTAATGCATTTTAAAAGCACCTGGATGAATTACATTTGATTTAATATAAATTTTGTCATAATAATAGTACTTAACTTTAAACACATTCTTAACTTTAACCCTTTATACCTGTTTATATTCTGTTTGTATGGTCAAACATGTGTATGTGTATGTGTATGTCACTGTGTATAGATTTAACAGGTTTCATTATACACTACTGGTTATCCTTTTTTTTCTGCTCACAGTCAAAGCATGTGAATTCCCCTCGGATTAACTGTAATTAAACAGAGATCTTATTTCTTCAGTATAACCAGGTCATTGATGGGTCATTGAAACAACCATCAGCTCTTCATTCGTTTGATAAAGACAACAGCTGATAAGGAGTTTAATTAAGATGTAGGAGTTACACACTGACTCAGAGGTACAGCTGTAAGTTCTATAGGTAATATGAAGAGTGTAATTTATTTTTAGACGTTTTCTTAACTCTGAGTTATGTTTTCTTAGTTATAATAATAATAATAATAATAATAATAATAATAATAATAATAATAATAATAATAATAATAATTATTATTATTATTATTATTATTATTGCTGTTTAAATGTGTGAATTAAATGTGTATCTTAATTATTATGAACATAAATAAATAAATAAATAAGAATAAAATAAATAAAATAAAAATGTCAATAGCAAGTAAAATTATGCTATTATTATTCTTGTTATTAGTTTAAAAATGGTAAAATGCGAGTTGTTATATCTAACATAAATAAATAAATAAACAAACAAATAAATAAATAATGTTCAGCAAAGTAGATAAGAAAATGTTGCTATTATTATTATTATTATTATTATTATTATTATTATTATTATTATTATTATTAGTAGTAGTAGTAGTAGTAGTAGTAGTAGTAGTAGTGTTAAATGTGTAAATATAAACATTAATATATAAAATAAATAATAAATAAATAAATTCATTAATTAAATAAATGTTGCCATTCTTCTTCTTCTTCTTCTTCTTCTTCTTCTTCTTCTTCTTCTTCTTCTTCTTCTTCTTCTTCTTCTTCATCTTATTATTATTATTATTATTATTATTATTATTATTATTATTATTATTATTATTATTATTATTATTATTATTATTATTAACAACAACCATAATAATATTAAGAAATAAATACATACACATAACTAATAATACTAATTTTTACTAATTTTTTACTAATTTTACTAATTTTTTTACACTTCAACAAAGGTGCTTATAAATAAAATGCAGTTATTATTAAATGTATTATTAAATAAAATAAAAGTCATGCAGTAAAGTAAAAGTGTGTGGATGTTACAGCAGGACAGAGTTTCACTTCACATATGATAAGCCACTATGTTTCTCAGTCGTTCTGCTTATCTGAATAATACACATTTCTCCTCTTTTCTTCTCCACTCTCGTTCTTCCTTGCAAAAGGACACAAGACATCTTTTCTGTTCCCATTCATATCTTGAATGACATTTATGGAAATCAGATTACAAGCCTTGAATTTGCATATCTAAGTGATTTGTCCTGAATGGCTGGGAAATGTCATGACGAATGAAACATTGTGATGTTGTTACTGCATTAAGTCTGGTTGGGAGTCATGTCATGTTCCTCTAACGTCTTGCCTCCTTCATCTGCTCGGATTGGTTCAGATGTTTCATAATCGGACTTTTGTTTTGTCAAGAAAGTCAATGTCTCTTAATGTGCAGTTCTCCAGCTCAACCTGAAGGGGGCAGTATGACGCAATCAATGTGCTTTTTTACACGTATGAAATGTCATATTCAGTCACTGGGTCTATTTGTTTAAAGGAGACGACAGAACATATTTGTTTATGTTGATAAATGCATTGTTCAATTGATTATTTGAAATGAGCTTCATAAAAAAGTAAAAGTACAATCACACAATCAGTCATTACTGTCTAAGACAAAATGCAGTCATGCATAAATTTCAAGTCAAGAAGCTTTTATTGTCATTTCAACCATATATAGCTGTTGCAGTACACAGTGAAATGAGACAAGTAAGTAGTCCTAGATACATACAGTGCATCTGTGCAAACTGGTGCAAACAGTGCAGGACAAAAGACAAACAAGTCAGACAAGACAGTGCAGGACAAAAAGACAGTGCAGGACAAAATAAAAAGACATTGCGAGACAAAAGACAGAAAAACAGAAAGACAGTGCAGGACAAAAGATAGAAAGACAAGGCTGGAAAAAAGACAGTACAGGCCTAAAGACAAAAAGACAGAAAGACAGAACAGGACAAAAAATAGAAAGACAGTGCAGGACAAAAGACAGTACAGGACTAAAGACAGAAAGACAGAACAGGACAAAAGACAAAAATGCAGTGCAAGACAAAAGACAGAAAGACAGTGCAGGACAAAAGACAGAAAGACAGAGCAGGACAAAAGACAGAAACACAGTGCAGGAAAAAAGACAGAAAGACAGTGGAAGACAAAAGACAGAAAGACAGTGCAGGACAAAAAAAAACAGAAAGACATTGCAGGACAAAAGACAGAAAGACAGTGCAGGACAAAAGACAGATAGACAGTGCAAGACAAAAGACAGAAAGACAATGCAGGACAAAAGACAGTGCAGGACAAAGGACAGAAAGACAGTGCAAGACAAAAGACAGAAAGACAATGCAGGACAAAGACAGTGCAGGACAAAAGAAAGTGCAGGACAAAAGAAAGTGCAAACAAAAAATACAAGACATTACACAAAAGACAATACACAAAAACAGCACCAACCAGTAGAAATGCTGGAATGAACACATTAGTATTATAGCAACAGTTACATGAGGTATTGTAAAGTATTTTGCAAGACAGCAATCGAACTCACTTTCCGACTCTCAGGGTAAAGAAGATAAACTCATTGTAGTTTTGTTTTTGAGTCATTTCCCCTGCAACTGCCTTAGTGATAACAAAGTTTGAGACATGCTCATTATACCTTCCAACTAGTTTGTTGTCCACTGGGTTCATTGTTGTTTATAGTGATGAGCGAAGTACCTAATGATAGTCAAGTTGTCTCCATTGTTTGTGCTCAATTTGAACTCAGTTCAAACATTATAGCATATTATAACATTATAACATACTTAACGTGACAGGATAACAAAATCTATCCTTGAGTATCAGATGTCTAATATTGTTTTCTAGAAAAACTGAAGCATGTTACAATAAATCACTTTAATTGTAAATACAAAAAAAAAAAAAACTTGAAATAGTTCCCTGGGTGATATTAAACTCCGGCTAAACAGAATCCTGGGTTGAGTTGTCTGAACACCATACTGTATATACATGGTGTTCAGTGTTTTGTCACCTGACTTAAAGTTTTTATTAAGTGTTGTTCAGCTACATCCTGCTTTTAACTGATTGAAAGTTTTCACACATTGTTTAGTTTCTGACCTGAACGGTCGAACAGAAATCTGAACCAAAAATGTCTTTATAAGTGAACATTTCCATTTGTAAGAACAGAAATCCAGATTTTCCAGATTTTCTATATTTGCGGCACCATGGTCCAGTACAACACAAAAGACTGATGTCAGAATGATCAAATTCATAAATTATGCAGATAAATACACAAATAAACAAACAAACAAACAAACAAACAAATAAATAAATAAATAAATACAGATAGATAGATAGATAGATAGATAGATAGATAGATAGATAGATAGATAGATAGATAGATAGATAGATAGACAGACAGACAGACAGACAGACAGACAGACAGACAGACAGATAGATAGATAGATAGATAGATAGATAGATAGATAGATAGATAGATAGATAGATAGATAGATAGATAGATAGATAGATAGATAGATAGATAGATTGCACTTTAAATATTTTAAATTCTGCTCTAGAATGATAACGCAATCCAAATCAATTAAAGCAGGATGAAGGCGGGTTGGAGTTTAAAGTCTGCTGATGGAGCCAAATCTTGGCCCGACTGCTTGGCCTAATTATCTCTGATGCATTTCCATCCAAACGAAGGCTGGCATTTTCCTGGTTTACACTCCAACCATTAAGTTATGATAGGTCTTGTGAGTAAATGCCCTCGGCAGACGCCTCATCATTAATCTGCTTTATTAAATCACTGTGATTTATGGGCCTGGCCACCGGACTGCAGTGTGTTACATAAACAAGTATTTAACCAAACTGGAGAATTTCATTAACTTCTGACCTACAGACTGGAGATTATATTGCCTTCTATCAGCACACAGCCCTGTTTCCTGCTCACATTTAAATTGAGGATGTTCTTTTTTTCTTTCTACTGAGAATATACGAGAGCACTGGCTGCTGAATAATCAGCTATTACTGACCCGTTACTCCAAGTGGCTTTAGGTAATTCATGCATGCTTGTCTCTGTGTGTGTGTGTGTGTGTGTGTGTGTGTGTGTGTGTGCGTTCATGCTCAGTCCTGCATATTAATGCAATTGCTGTGTGGGTTTTCCTCTTAATAGCTTAACACATGTGTGTGCTCAGGTAAACGCTGTAGTCTGAAGTTGTGTGCTGCAGGTAAGGCATTGCCTTTCAACCCTCTTTGAAGGAGAGACATCATGCTGAGACATGAGTTGGATGTGAATGCTCGTCGAGTCTGTATCATCAGCCTTCCTCTGAGCGCCCTGCTGAATTTTAAGCGGAGGTTTAAGCCGTGTTATTCACCTGGGAAAGAGCAAATTTGGACGCATTACCTGGACAAAACCAGCGCTGCCAGCGAAAGGGGATTTAGCTAAGCTTCTCTGTTCCTCTAGAGAATTTCCGAGGTCAGTCAGATGGACAGATGGGGAGATGTAACACTAGTCCTGTGATCTGTGTGTCCTCGAGGTTAAACAGTAAGGGTCAAGCTTTTGCTCCGCTCTGTAGGTGATATAGCCCAGTCGATAAAAACGACATTCACTCTAGGAAGGACGGTGTCTGCATGTTTATTTCATTCGTTTCGTATCAGAGGACAACGAAGGCGAGCTCATGAATATTATACGCCGTCTGTGTGTATTCAGGCCGTACATACTGGATTATTCTTGCACTCATTCACCTTGGCCTCTCTCCATTCCACTTTCTCTCTCTCTCACTCTCTCTCTCTCCATATCTGGCCTTGAGATGTTCACCCCAACTGGGAAAGCTGACAGAGCTGTATATTCCCATTTCGGCCATGACGGAGATGTCGGATATTGTATTGGCACCTGTCAATGTTAATACGCAGCAAAAAGACAAGGCGGCGTTTTCACACAGTGCTCAAATCTAATTAGGACTCTTCGCTTTCTGAGTGGATTCCTCATCATATAGTGGACTCGCGAGCATAATGGCAAGTGTTAAAGGACATGTCCTTCACATTTCCGGTACACAAAACTTTAAGAACCTGAACTGACATGGTGTCATCTTTGAATTTGGCGTATACAGTATGTATATGACTTGTTCTTCAAAGAGAGACGTCTTTAGATGGTCAGATGACAGATTTTCACACTCGAAAATGCACTCAGGACAGATTCTATGCTTGTTTGGGACGAGGTTTATAATCACAGGCTTGTTTTTGTATTGAAGAAATCCTGGTGAAACATGGATCCATTGCACACATATATCTTCGGTCCATCGGTCTGTTGCATTTTTAAAAATATTTTTCTTTTTGAACCCAAACTCATTTTCCTCCTGTGGAAATAGGATGGCCTCATAGGATGTCATAACACTAATTAGAGTGCTATAAAAGGATGGTTTAAATAAATATATATATCAGGAATTCTGTCACCTATGCTTTCATTCTTAAGACAATTTTTCTGAAACTTATTGCCATTTGTTCTTGAACATCTTTCTGTATTGAGCTTTGGACTTGTGAAGGTGTCTTGTGAATTTAGCAGTAAACAAATAAAGCCAACTATGCCAAGTAAAGGCTTGGCCACAAAAAGTATTTTTTTTATTTAGACTTTTATTTAGACTCACTTTTATTTAGACTTGATGGTGACTTGGCTTCGACCCCCTTAAAACTCGATATTGCCTTGATTTTGACTTGTCCTTGTCTTCATGCATTACAATATCGGTTATGACTACAACCCTGTTCTCCATCATCACAAAACTTGAAAAAAGTTTTACTGACTGCAGATCGCTTCCATACTGTTATGTGAATACAAGCCCAGACCACCATTTGCATAAGGACCAGGGGTCAGATCCAAACCTCAGAACATACCAACATAACTCTTGGGAAACAAAAACACAACTGTGAATATGTGAATAAGCATGTCAAAAAGAAAAAAAGCTATGACTGTTATAAATTAGCATAGCCATATTAGCACACACCTAATAGCCAATGCCTTAAATGCGACCCCACATTCCAGTCTCATACCATCTGTCTTCCGAGTCTCTTTAACTGATCTTTGTATCATCCCATGAAGACAGGACATCTAACTAAAGTACTCAGCCCTGTTGCCTCCATTAGTGCCTGTGGTATTACAGACATGCATTTAACGTGGGCGGTCCTGTGGTACTCTTCTTGGATCTGCAATGCATCAGCCTTCCAGTGAATATTGCTCCATTTTTTCTGAATGGCTTCACACACCCCACAGAATGCTATATCATCGGCCACAAGCAGCGAGCTGACAAGCCGAAGGCAGTCAGCCAAGTTTCTGCATCGCTACATAAATCTAAACAACACATATGCAGCTGTCAGTAAGGCATTGTTCCCTCAGCTCCAGAGTCTGCTGTGCCAGCATGGTCCATTCTGATAGACTTGTAAGGAGACTGCCTGTTTAAAGATAGCTATGAGCTTTTAATTCTGCCTGCGCGTCAACTTTAAACCAGGATTAATCAGTGCTGGGGTGACAGAGAGGCAGGGAACATGATTTATATTCGATTAAGAGAGGTTTTAGCGTTCACATGACTGCATCAGGAACCTGTATGCATTATGTAGGTTCCTTGAGGCAGGGTTAAAATATTTAACCATGATTTGGCTTCATGAATGTATCTGAGTACTTGTATTAGTCGATTTTAATTTTATAATTCGTTATTAAACTTAATGAGGAATGATGCAGGGCAGGAGGTGTGTCTAACTGCAGTTCTCTTTCTCCCTGACTTTTATGAAGATCATTTAATCATATATTTACATCTATCTTATCCAGAGTGATTTACAATGATATTATTAATCTTAAGCTTATGCAACTTAGCAGTTAAGGGGTTAAGGGACCAGCTCAAGGGCCCAGCAGTTGACTTGGTGATTGTGGGATTTCAACTCACAGCCTTCCGATTAGTCCAAAGTCTTAATCAATAAGCTACCAATTATAGCCCTGTATGCCCCTAATGCATGCTTCCTCTACAGGAAACCGCAATCTGCCCTCTTCTGCATATTTGAGCTTACAGATGTCTATAACTTAAACAGTGATTGACAGGTGAGAGAGAGTATGCCCCTCCCACACAGACAGCACAGCCAATTTGCTAACTTTTGCTCCTGTGAGCTGTGGCATCATGAGGGTTGCAACTTGATCGCACGATATGGTGAACAAATTAACAATTGTCTGTTGTGTTTTTTGGGAGCCTTATATTGCACTTTTGCTGAACTTTCTCAATTTTAACATGTATTGTTGTAGCTCTCTCAAGCTGTCTGCTTGACTCTGCCTCCTTAAAACTTCAGTAGTGAGATTTCACTAGCGGGAAATATGCAAGGATGTAGACTGTGACATATAAAGGCAAAAAAAGAGCACTTTTTAGAGTCCTTCTTACATAAAATAGTTTGATTGAAATCTCAAGTGCAAAGGATGAAGAATTGTAATTGTCATTTGTCATTGTTGCATTAATGAACTTTATTCCTGACAGGAAATGAGCACTATGTAGAAACACATTAGATATGCAGGATGTTGAACTCACAGATTTATATTGATAATTAAATAATTATCTCATACGTTATTACTTTAGCTAATCCACAGTGATTGATGGACTATAATTTACACTTTCCAAAAAACAGTTTTCTCTAAGAAGATGTTAATTTAACAATTATGGAAGGAGTCTCCAGTGTGGAAACTCCTCAGGACTGAATATATTGTTTTTTTTTTCCAGCTTCACTGTAACATGACAAGTTGCACATTTTCTCTTTTTAATTTCTGTAGAGAAATGAACGTTTATAGCTGCTATAACATAAGTGACAACAGGAACAAAGTTTTTGAGTGTGTTTAACAAGATTATACAGTATGCAAATAAAATGCACTAAAAAGTGTGATTTTTACATTCTACTTTACTGATATAAGAGGAATAAAACACTACAGGCAAGCTGTGATGGGAAAATACAGTAATTAATAGCTGCATCCAAAATGACATCGGAGCTCTCAAGTTTTGAAGACAGGCAAGCGTGACATCTCCAACAACACCCAAAAAAAAGTATTTGTTTAATTGTTTAATTTGCATTTATTAGTGTGTGTGTGTGTGTGTGTGTGTGTGTGTGTGTGTGTGTGTGTGTGTGTGAGAGAGAGAGAGATTATGACTGGTGCTGTTTATTGTAAGTGTTTGTTGCCTTTTTGGACTCCTTTATCATTTGTAATGTTGCTCCCATTTAAAACAGTTCGGCACAAACCCAGCCATTTTTAGTGTCATGATTGAGGACAATGTCCCGTCCAGAGACAAGCTGTTTTGTGTTGAGGTTTTGTTCAAACCGACCATCAAAAATACCCTCTCTAATGTATGTTTTTTTTTTCTTTGGTTGTTGCGTTAAATCTTAATCGTGCTATTTTCTGATTGGCTATTGTGTAGCCTCTTTTTTTGATTGGCTGATAAGTGTCAGGCTCGACTAAGAACTGAGACACGCTTGATTCCTGCCCGGTTCCATAGAGACAACGGTGCGGACTGATACATTTTGGGCGCTGCAGCTTATTAGATATATGATAAATAGTCAAAAAAATTTTCTGCGTGAGAAATATGATGTGTGGCGGGAGAGCGTGACAAAAGACCGAAATGCGTGACTGTCACTCTCAATGTGTGACAGTCCTGTGACATACTACACACTTTGCACTACTGTATGAATTTTAGAAAGATAGAATCGTTTCAAATCGAACATTTTTTATACGTCGTTATTTTTTTTTAGTAACAGGAAGTATAAGCTGTTTCCCAGTCGATAGCAAATGACACAAATCAAACTGTAAGCTTTAACTGTAAATTAAAAAATAATAAAAAATAAAACATATAGCTTTCCAACGGAGTGTTGTCGGCCATCTTGAATATGTTTTCATCCAGCGTAAGCACCTGGTAGCCCCTTCCTCTACATTAGCAAAGCTGAGAGTGTTGAGTGCATGAAGTAGAGCTTATGCATGCTCACATGTACACAAGGTGGTATTATGTGGGCTGAGGCGAAGTGTGTTAACTGTGTGTCTTGGTTTGTTCCTTACTTTAAAAAAGAAGCGTTAGGAAAACAGAAATGACACCATGATAACTTTTCAGATCTAATCTTATTTCTTCACCGGCAGGCTCTTTTTGTTTTTTGTTCCTGAGAGACATAAAAACGCTCAAGGCCTAAACACAAAAACAAGTCTACTAAAGGCTTTGACTCCCTTGTATGACAGCAAGTAAGGAAATGTTTTGCAGTTAGTAGCAGCCTTAACCTTTTCCTTTTTACCAGTACTGAATGATTTTCGGTCTGTGAGTCTGATCTAAAATGAGTCAGGACTCTCAGTGTGTTTTTCCCCTTTGTTAATAACCTTACACTGAATTTTAATAGATAAAAAGAGATAAATTTTAGCTGCTTATGAACAAGCACGTGCAGCACCTCGGAGACCAGAAATGGGTTTATTATCAACATTTACTTTGAAGATTTGTGTGAAATAAAAACTGTTTTTTTTATAAAAAATAATTGCCCTAGTAGGCTACATACAAACAGACATACGTCTAAAAAGAAAACTACAGGTTTTTAAAGCCCTGAGTGTCTATTTTTATATGAGCACTGTGACAGAGAAATTAAATGCTGAACATGAACACAACAAAGCAGGCTGGAAGAAATATGCCTTGGCTGCCAAAATAAATATTTTGCTTGGACAATGTTAATGTGCTCGAATCAGGTTAAACTCCACAGCTTTGAAAGCAAACCCTTCATTTTAGTCTTCGCTGCATCACCTTTTGCTGATGAGACTATTCTGAAAATCTGGCATTTATGACAAAAATGTCTGGTTCATTTAGCAGTAAAGAGCATCACGTAGCTGTCAGGTTATGAGACTAGGCTTATATTTAGATCTGAACTTCACCTTTGGCATTTCTTCACAGATTTGATTGCTGTTCTATGAAGTGTGGATGGAGTCGAAGACGTCCGAATGCCACACAGTACTATTTATTAGGGACTTCAGTGTATCTGTACCTGTTTACGTAGTCAACATGGAGAGTTATTCGTACCCAGTTACCAGAAAGTCACCAGGATGAATTTCAGTGACATCGACTCCGGGAAAGCTGTTGAGGGATTTTTGGCACGGAGTACACGATTGGTCGCTGATGGGAACTGAACGCAGTCAGCGTGAGAGGCCTATTTCAGTCACAGTCCTACAATCCTAGAACTCAGGGCTGAGCTAGAGAGCTGACATGCTGTGTGTGTGTGTGTGTGTGTGTGTGTGTGTGTGTGTGTGTGTGTGTGTGTGTGTGTGTGTGTGTGTGTGTGTGTTTGCTTGAATGTGTGTTGAGTTACTCAGGATCCTGTTTCTGCAGCGTGACATACTCAAGGTACAGTGAAACCTGTGTGTGTGTGTTTGTGTGTGTGTGTATGTGAACATGTGCAGCCATCTGAGGGTAAAATTTAGAAAGCAGCTTACACATGGCTCACTGATTATGTAGCTAAAAGTAGCCCTCTTCCCGTGTCTACATTTTTTACATTTTAAATGTGTACAGTCACACTCTGACTGATGCTCGCCTCAAACTTAAAAGAAAAAAAAATACCATTCATTAACGTTTATCCCACATCCCTTTATCCTATATTTGCATTCTATACACGGACATTTTTGCCAGCATGTCCTCTGTGATCTACAGATTATTCTCCACTTTAGGCTTCCTAGAAGCTTTTATGAACGTAATTGACAGTGAAAATGAATCATGGAAAAATGTAAAAATAAAAAATGATCAAAAAAGCCTTCGTCTGGTTGCATAACATGCCCATATTTGTCCTTGCGCTGGAGAGAAAAGAAACAAGGAGAATAAATACGAGGAATTATGTAAATTATAGAGGATGGTTATTTGCACCCTTATTTTTCCATTAAGGCAGCGTTTTCCTTTTTGACAGCACCTAGAATAACGTTGAATCATCTTTGTTTTCCTTTTCAACCTCCCTGGCTTGGCTTAAAGCATCCTACCAATTTGTGTGTGTGTGTACAGACAGTATGTGTACAGTATGTGTGTGTTGCATGTTCGCATCCACAGGCGTGTCCACATTCTGGTCTGAGAAAGGGCCAGGGTGTGACTTCAGTTTCTTAGCACTGTCATTTTTACCCCAACGGACTCTCCCTGTGACTCACCCACAGCTCACACCCTCTCAGACTAAATCCTCCATCATCATCATCATTATTTACATTTACATTTATATTTACAGCATTTGGCAGACGCCCTTATCCAGAGCGACGTACATAAGTGCTTAAATCTCTAACATTGAATACATTAATGCTGGCTCACTAGGTTACAGACTTAAGATACCAGGAGTTAAAACATTTTTTTTTAAGTCACAATGAAAAAGTGTCAAAAGTTGTGTTTTTATTTTGTTTTGGTTTTTTAATGCAAGAGATAAGGAAAGAAGTACTAGTTGAAATGTTTCCTGAATAAGTAGATCTGAATAAGTAGGTCTTCATCATCATCATCATCATCATCATCATCATCATCATCAACATCATCATCATCATCATCTCCTTTCCTAACTGTAAATTACCTATGGAAACATACCTCCACTCCTATTGCACTACTCCTGTCTGCCATCCGTGCTTTTGGTAGAACACCTATCCTTGCCTGTTTAATAAGATTAATCACGCTTTATTATGGCTATTACTTGAGGTTAGGACCTCGAACTCTTGCTTGGGTAAATTCCCAGCTGCAGTATTCACCACTGCTGATCAGGCTATTACTTCCAGCTCTGCTCTGTGAGTCATTCTAGCTGGATGTGATAAAGAGTCCAGGAACAAAGTCCTGCTGTCCCTGATTCAGCATCACTCACACACACACACACACACACACACACACACACACACACACACACACACACACACACACACACACACACACACACACACACTTTCTTTCTCTCTCTGCTACACACACACACAAAAAGACACTCACACAAACGTGTACGCAAACACTCAGCACCTGACTGCCAGTAATACTAGAAGAACCTGCCTGAATAAAAATGATGTCATTAACCCGTAACCCAACAGGGCCATGGGGAGAGAGGCTCGGGTGCAGATTCCCGCTGGTCATTATCTTAGTCATATGCGCATGATTTAAAAGGTGGCAGGGGGCAAATTTAACTACATATCATTAATAATGCAGCGCCCACTGGAAGCTATTACCGGCCACAGTTTGGGCGTTTTGATAAGGCTTTTTTTTTCTCTTCCTCTGCATGAAATTTTGATCTGTTTTAAAAAATACAGTCGATTGTGTTCACAAACTGACTGGGGAGTTACTTTCACATCATTTATCTTCTAAGCTGTGCTTTTGGATTTGTTTTGGATTCAGTAAAATGAAATAAAGCTCCCTATAGAGCATTTAGTGTAGTAAGTAAAGTATGCTGTTTAAAGCATTGATATCCAGCCTTGAGGATAATCAAGGTTTGTTTTGTTGGGGTGTAGTAGCCAAAATATATAGCACACATTTTACTAGAGTATACAAATGATTTGTTTTTAAAATGAATGGCTTTGTTTTAATAAAGCGATAGTTACGTCTCAGCTACATCCTTTCGTGCTTTATATTTGTTCGTATCCTTTCTGTGTATGTTTTACAAGAGATCAGAAAGAAGATGACAGGAAAAGACAGTTTGGATTAGACTAAAGTTTGGATTTGTTGCTTTATGTTGCAGTCACACATACAGTGGTTTTACCTCCTGTCTCTGGACTATCAAGTCTTCAGTGTCAGATGTTCCTAGCTCTGACATGGATGGCTAGGAGAAAATGCTTGTTTATATTTTGTACCATGTGCCTTTGCCCCGCCTGATCCTTAGTCCGTTCCCGCCTCTGCACACCTGTTCCCCATGTTTTATTAATCATGCCTGTTGTGTTGTGTGTGGTTTTCGCTGAGTCCTTGAAACAGTTGGGTGTCTCTTGTTACCATGTTTTTGTTCTCTGTTTCATGTTCCTGGTTTCTGCATGTTGTTCTGTATTTTGTTGCCTAGTTTTCCACTAGTGTTTCCTGTCTTGTTATTTATTTTAATTAAACCCATGTATTTGCTATCCCTCTATTTGGGTCTGGGTTTTGTCCCTACCCGAGGCACCCGTTTTCTGACAAGCATTTGTTGCCATGGTAATAACGTTTATCAGTGTCTTGTGATTCAGCTAGCAATCAAATTTTCTTGTCGCTAAAATATAACATTCTGGAGTGAGATTTGTAGTTTGTGATGAAAATTCAACAGTGTATATATCTCTTTTTCAAGGATCTTGTGTTCTTTTACTGTCATTGCTGCCACTGGTAGTCACTGCACCAAGTCGATCCATATTTGTATAAACAATTCTCAACTTTGTCACAGCGCCCACATTTAGTCATTGTCGCCAGAAGTTGCCAGCTTGGAAATGAATGATATCTGGTAATTTTGTTGCTGTGAGTACCTGGATGTGTGAACGTACTGTAGCATCATGTCAAACATGTCACATACTGTACATGCATACATGTTGCTTGTCACACTGTTACTTTTTCACTTGCTCTTAATGGTGAAATTACATAGGAAATGAGCATTCAGTTTGTCTCTCGCTTTGTGTGAATGCACTTTTAGACTTATTTAGGAAGTATAACTTGGACATTTACCCTACATTCATGCAAGGATGTCTCAAATCTTAAGATATGCTGCATGAAGTTTCTTTGCACAAGATCCTTTTATTAAAATTGTAAGAACAAAACTAGCCTATCACGCACTACACTGACAAGCGCTATTGTGTCTGATCTCCCTTAGCAAGTAGCCAGGAATGTAGATAAAATACTCAAGCTGAGAAATTACAAAAATAATTATGTTGACAGCAGGTTGCTGATAATAAAACTGGCTGCACATTCCATATTTTTTCCCATATGCCTCCTCTGTGTAACTGATACCCATAAACTTTCATTACATTTATAGCCTATAATTCAATAACTAGTTCCATATGACTGCACTGATAAAGTTTGCCTCGTATCTCCGGGTTTGGGCTTTGATTCCTCTTCTTCTGCCTCTTCGTCTATATGCATGGAGTTTACTTGGTCTCCCCATGTTTTGGGGATTTCCTCCAGGTTCTCTGTTTTCTTTTCTCAATCCAAAGACATGCATTGTATGCTGTTTGGCATCTTAAAAGTGTGTGAATTAGCATGATTGTACCCTGCAATGGATTGACGCTCTGACCTGGGTGTCCCTCACCTAGTACCCTGAGACTCCTCTGGGATAGAGTCCGGGCTTCCTGCGACCATTAATAGATGGATGGATGAATGGATGGATGGATCCAATATTAATCAATCCAATATTACCATGAGGGAGCTTCCATCCAGAGTGTCCCCCATTTGTACCCCGAGAGCACCCTGGGAAAGACTCCAGGCTTTTTAAGACCCTGGATGTATGAATAAATAGATGGATCAATGAATGGATGGATGGATGAATGGGTGGATGGATGAATGAATGGATGGATGGATGAATGGATGGATGGATGGATGGATGGATGGATGGATGGATGGATGGATGGATGAATAGTAACTCTGATATTACCATGAGGAACTTTCCATCCAGGCTGTGTCCGACCTGGTACGCTGTGTCCTGGGAAAGACCTTAGGATTCCCAAGACCCTGGATTAATGAATGGATAAACCTTCGCTAAACATGCATAAATAATTTAAAGCAAATCTCATGTAAAGGCATACAGAGGTGTCTTGAAGGTGCAGATGGAACATTTGTGATAAGTCTAACGAGGCAGCTCATACTGCTGGAGGCAACCCTGTGCTGGATAGCATGCTAGTCATCTGCCTATGCTAAAGTTGTTGCTATGCAAATTACAAATGGGGAGGAAAAAAGCTTCTCTATCAAAACAGATGAGGTCATACAGTCATATGTCAGCTTTCCAGATGGATCAGTAAGTATGAGAGTGACTCATGGGCAGGTGTGCTGCCACACACAACTAGGCTAAAGCAGGTCCATTTGTAAACACAGAAATATCACGATAGCAAAGAGCAGCTGTGCACAAAGATCGAGATGTACTTCTGACTCATTTCTGTCCTACGCTGTAATAGCTTCATCGAGTCTCACTTTCTCTATCTTCATAATATATAGGGCAACTTCTTTACTAGTGTCATATTCCTAACTTTCTGCACTTCCTGCCTTGACCAGATGTCTCCTACGTTCCATATAAGTGCATATGGTAAACATCAGCATCCACCACAAGACTAGCAGCACCACCGAACCTCATCACAACTCCCACAGCTCGCTGCCGGCTTGGGTTTTGTGGCGTGGGTGAACAGTCTTGCTGTTTTTCCATGATTCTGCATTCCAGCTGCTTTGCTGGAGGCCTCACTGAGACAAAGCATATTGGCTGAGGACCAGTGAGGAAGTCCTGTCAAAGAAACCCTTGTGATGTGGATGTGCAGACACATCTGGAAACCCCTGGGGGAATTAAGCTGTAACGTCATACCCAGAGTCACATAAAGCACCTTGTGGCATGTTTGTATGAGTGTGTGTGTGTGCGCTAACACGTGCGCTGGTGCATATCACGTGAGTCACTGTTACTTTTGAAGCTTTCACCACATCATGATGTGGCTTTACTTTCATATTCATTTCAAAGTCTGAATTATTTTTCTATTGAATGACAGGCTTTATACATGGAAAAACATTAAGATGACATATGATGATATCCTCTCATATTCTTCCAACACACCTCAGGTTTACGTTTTGTAGACAATACTCATGCACTTTTATTCCATTATTCGGAACAAAAAATAAGCAATGAAATGAATGAAATCCACTCAAATGTTCATTATAAATGTCTTTTGTGTATCCCCTAACCTTACTGTTCTCTTGATTGTTAAAGTGCAAGAACTGGTGTTTTAGAAGGACTCACTTATCATGTAGTTTAAGAACATGATTCATAATGTGACCTTGTAGCCAATGATGGATGTGGAGTCGAGAATACTGGAGTGGAGGAAATTACAGTTTTAAAAAGACGTTTGGAGAAAAAAAATGATATTATTGAAAGCTGAGGTAAAACACTGAAGTAACCAATGGTCATAAAAAAAAATCGACAGAAAGCTATGAAGAAGCGACACAGGGGCTTCTAGCTGAAAGTGTATAAACCAGTCCCTTTTCAGATTTTTCTTTGTGTATAAATCTACTAGAATTGGTAAAATCACAAGCACACGATCCTTCTTTTTAAACTCCTATTAGTGAAGACACATATGTAATGACTTTCTATGAGAGCTGTGCTCATGTTTGCTGCATGTGAATAAAAAAGGCCTTTGGATTCATGCCTGTTTCACCAAATCTGCAGTTGCAAACCGCAGAATTTGCTAGTTATTGCATTCATTTCGATGATCGCAAAAATAACGCTGACAGTCGTATCAAGCGATTAAATAACTGAGTGACCCGTCTCCTAGATTTCCTGAACACGTCATTGGGCAGCAATTGAGAAATTTCATGTTAAATAGAAATTAAATGTTTATTCTGTTTATAATGAAATTAAATATGAAGTGTGGGCACACATAAAGTCTAAAAAAGGTACTGGGACAGATGGCAGAACCGTCTGTTGAAAAGTTTTTTGTTTTTTTGTTTTATTTGGTTGCATGACAGTTATATCTTTTCAGTTTGACATGTTTAGTATTTGGAAAAAAAAAACACTATGAAATCAGAAGAGGATTAAATACTTTAAAAACTTAGAAATCTCAAATGCAGCTGCCTTTAAGAATGTGTTTGCCGTACTGTGATACAAGGCATCGACTCTCAAAATATATTTCATCATCGAGCTGTTGATACACGTTAGATTTTTAGCCTCCCATCGAACATCACAACCAGCTGTCGCTGATAACGAAACAAACCGATAAATAAACTCTACACACTTTTCAGCATGACTCACCATGTTTTCTAATGACAAACAAATGACATTCGATACCGCAAAACAATACGAGCTGGATCTGTGCGGACGCATCCGACAAACCTCAGGTTCTGATTGGCAGGCTTGAAAACAGACATGACTTTTCAGCGACAAGCCAAAAGATCAATTTATATTTTAAATCAAGTGATCAATCCCACCACAGAGCACACTGTGGTGTAGATGAAACAGACTCAACTTACTGGAGAAGAAAAAAAATGAAGAAGAAGAAGAAGAAGAAGAAGAAGAAGAAGAAGAAGAAGAAGAAGAAGAAGAAGAAGAAACACAACCCTCCTACGAGTACCAACCCACCCCCTCTCTCTTTCTCTCACTCTTTCTCTCTCCATCTCTCTCCAAGGCCTCAAGTGCTGTATTGTATTTCAAACAGGTCATTTCTCACTGTCATTAATGCACATCAGATCCCACTATCACAGAGCAAAGAAACTCAGTCTGCATTAATGCCTTTTACCCACAGCTAGAACTTGCTACAGGAAATCACGTTTAAAGTTGCCCCATATGTCTTGGAGTTGGCTTCCAGTGGTGTGGAAATCACACGGGCCGCAAACAGAAAGCAGATACCGTAATCCATCTTGATCTTATTTGTGCTCGGCAGCAGGTTTTTGACTAACATTTTCCTTGACATTCTGCCATGCCTCCCTATATTCGAATAAAAGAACTGGAATCGTAGACCTACGACTAAAAAAAATTTACTTACAGACATGGACAGTACGTGAGTCTGTACCTTTTTTGTGTTTGTATGTGTGAGGCTTAAGTGGGTAAAAACGTACCATTAAATAATCTTTTCCGTTACATAAGAAAAGGAAATGCATTAAAAAAAAAAAACTCATGATGGTGACAAGAAGTGAAAGTTTCCAGTTTGGGCTGGCATCAGCGTATCCTTGAATGACCTCTCTGCATTACAGGCACAGCTAAATGTAGCCCAGTGGCCATTTTCAAAATTAAAATCATTCAATTTAACAGAACAAAAAGAAAGAGGAACAGAAGACATGTGCAGGCAGACAGACAGATTTATTGGTGCAAAGAAAAAGGAGTGACCTTTGCAGAAATATCAAGGTCATATTTTTCGGTGCCATCTCCGAGACAGGCACGTCACCCCAAACCGATGAAGCATATTTAAAATGTTTAAAAAAAAAGAGTGGAAGAGAAGAGCGGAGATTTATTTCTGCTATAATTTCACCCAGTCCAATGTTTTGTATATTATACATACTGTACATTCCTTTCTACGGTTTCAACAGAACACTTGTCATCACCGGCTCCCACTGTGTGATATAATTGTAGTGAAGTTTGAAAAGCTTTCCCTGAGTGAGAACAGACATGCTAACAATGCTGGCAACCTTGTATCCCTGGTTTTCCCTTTTTTTTATTTACTGTATGAAACGTGTCGCGTTTTTCTGAGAACCTGAGATTGTCGTTTTGACACATTCATTATCAAACAGGCTAAAAATATTCAGAGATCTGAGTTAGTATTTTGTGAGTGAAAAGTGTTACAGTGTCATAAAATGTACGAGCCAATCATGATCC
This sequence comes from Tachysurus fulvidraco, assembly GCF_022655615.1. NCBI lineage: Eukaryota > Metazoa > Chordata > Actinopteri > Siluriformes > Bagridae > Tachysurus > Tachysurus fulvidraco. The sequence goes on along the minus strand of NC_062520.1, from coordinate 6,729,149 downwards.
AATATGCAAATTGACACCAAACAATAGTGTTTTGAAAAGTATAGGAAACAGATTACTTCTGTCAGTTAGACAGTCAATAAGCCAATCCAATAGTCACTCAATCAGTCAGTACTGCTGTCAGTCATTACAAAAGTCAGTCATTTCTCTAGTCATTCAATTGGACAGAATTTCAGCCTGTCAGAACTTTGGTCAGTAATTCATTCACTTAACCAGTGAGTCAATTAGTCAGTCAGTAAATCAGGTAGTTAGTCAGTCAGTCAGTCAGTCAGTCAGTCAGTCAGTAAGTAAGGCAGACAGTCAAATAATCCATCAGTCATTAAATCATGTTGTCAGTCAGACTTTCAGTAAATCAGCAGGTTAGTCAATTAGTCTGTAAGTCCATGATTCGCTCATTGAGTCAGAGAGTCAGTGTCAGTCAGAAAAGTCAGTCAGTCAATCTGTCAGTCTGTCATTCAGCTCCTCAGTCAGATACTCAGTTTGTTAGTATGCTGAACAGTCAGTCTGTCAGTCAGTCTTTCAAATCAATCCGTCTGTCAGTCAGCCCCTAAGACAGCCCCCTCAGTCAATCAGTCAGTCAGTCAGTCAGTCAGTCAGTCAGTCAGTCAGTTAGTCAGTCAGTCAGTCAGTCTTTAGTCAGCCACTAAGTCGGTTGGTCAGTCTGTCAGTCTGCTGCCCAGTCATTTAGTCAGTCAGTCAGGATGTTGCACATTCAGTCTGTCAGCCAGCCTCTAAGTCAGTCAGTCAGTCAGTCAGTCAGTCAGTCAGTCAGTCAGTCAGTCAGTCAGTCAGTCAGTGCGGCAGTCAGTCAGTCAGTCAGTCAGTTAGTCAGTCAGTCAGTTAGTCAGTGCGGCAGTCATTACTGAGTGACATCAACTGCTTTTCTATTACATGCCCATTCAGGTTGCAGACAAGTGAAAAAAAACATGGAGTGTTAGAAAAAAAAAAGATAAGCTAGCTAATTACTTAAAAGCAGAAACATTAATACCGTTGATATAATCACAGAGTGCAGCAGAGGCACTGGTGTATTTCCTCTAGGAAAATATGTGTGAAACTAGCCACTTCATCATTTTATTTTTCCATGATTTATAGCCCAGTGTGTATGCTCTGTGCTTAGCCTGTGTATGTGTGTATGTGTGTATGTGTGTGTTTAGTCACCCGTGATCAGTCTGTGTGTATAGTGGTGACTCTCCACTCAATGTCATCTCTTTTCAGCTTTTAGTTGTGTAGATAAGTTTAGCATCATGATACCTGCTGGTGTGTGGGTGGAATTTCACACATGCTACAATGACGTAAAGCCTTAATATATACATTCAAAAACTAAAGGCCATCACACAGACTTAATTTTACCAACTTTTTAATCCATACAAGCTGTTGTTGGGCCCAAATTCAACCTAATTCATGTTTTTTTTGTTTTGGAAGCAAAAGTAAAGCTTTACTCACAAACTCTCAGGTATTATAAACTACCTTTAACTATTTTAATTTAACTTTGATTAAAATAGACTGAATTGTGTGGTAATTATAGCTGGATCATTTTTAATGAGTCAGAAGATGTTTCTATTCACATGGAGGGCTGGACATGGCAACCACAAAAAAAGTGACATGATTGTTCTGTTCATTTTTATTTTTAGGCTAAGTAGGTTAGCAATCATCAGAGCTTTTCTTTTTTTCTTTAATTCAAAACCAGAGAAATGAAAATCCTACTTGTTATTAATGTAACTAACAATATTGACAACCAGTTGATACACTATACGCATTTCCAATGAGGATTAATTAGCAAGAAGAAGTGCAGCATAAAGCTATCATATAACTCTCCTGCTAGCACAAAATCATTAAAAGATGATATGAAGGAATGTCAAGAGAAAACACCACAGACAAAATGCTGACCAACAACTTGCTGACTAAACATGTTGGGTTACTTCACACACTAGATCTTAGACTATAGCCGAGTCCAACTTTACACAGATAACTAGCTCACTAAAGTTTATTACATGTTAGTTTATTACATGTTAATTATGCTAGCTACCATGTTGAACCAATGAGATCACAATATTGGGCAGGACACTGAGGCTTACATTGACTCGTGGGTAAATATATAAACCTGTCCATTGTTGACATTTATGTATAAAATCATAAGATTCACTGTGATACATTCATTCATCTTCAGGAACTGCTTTATCCTAGTCATCCTTGTGCTGGATCCTGATCCGATCCCAGAACACTTGGTGTAGAGCGGGAATACACCAAGCCAGTTTGCACATCCACACACTCATTAACACACTCAATCACACCTAGAGTCATTAAATGACCTGAATTTGGAAGGAAACAAAAGTAAAAACCCTCAAAGATACAAGGAGAACATAGAAAAAATATGTAGACAGTGAATATAGCTCAGGATTAAACTGAGATGAGATGGGAATGTCTAATCTGTAAATGTAAAATAATACAAGACAGAAAAAAACAGGAAGTAAACTTGTTTCCATTTTTATTCGATCTTCTTTTACACACCAGGTTAATATCTATAACTGTTCTAAAGTAAGAGACTATAAACTATACGATGTAGTGTGTGTGTGTGTCTGTGTGTCTGTGTGTGTGTGTGTGTGTGTGTGTGTGTGTGTGTGTGTGTGTGTGTGTGTGTGTGTGTGTGTAAACACAAATAGTAAAGCAGGCCAGGGTTTCCCCTTTTCCTCTGCACACAGGATGCGGCTCTGACTGTCAGGCGAAGGCCGGAGAGGTCGACTCAAGAGACTCCTGCTCCACCGGCTCTAGACACACTAGAGGGCACTGTGAGCACTACGCTGAACCTCCAGCACAACCAACACACATCCTGCTCTTAGAGCTAGAGCTTTAAAATGTGACCAGATTTGATTTAAATTGCATTAAGCCCGACATTAAATTACATAACCAGATAATTATAAAGAAATATACATATGGCCTGATGTAGCATTTTTTTATTCCTGTCCTTTCTGTCACGTGACTGGCATTGTAAAGAAAGCTTGGTGAGCAGAGATAAGCCTGCAGGTAAAACAATCAAAATGTAATGGGAAGATAATATCCTAAAGTGGCTTTGATGCCTTCATCGAGTTTTATTTCATTACATTTCGGTCTCCTGTATTTTTTTTTTATTATTTAATTTGGTCAGCCTTAAAGGGCCTCGCTAATTAAAATTGGGACCAATTAATCAAACAGTGATGACCTGCAGGTCAGAGCTGGGATTACACATAATACAGCTGTGGCATGAAGGCTGATCCACACCTTCTGGAGTCAACAAACACACACACACACACACACACACACACACACACACACACACACACACACACACACACACACACACACACACACTCACACACACGCTCTCCCTCACTGTCGATCTTTAAGCTCAGAGCGTCTGGCTCTTCTTCCACATGGCTGACAAGGCGGCATCAAAGAGACATTGTCTCTGTCACATTATGCGCCTCTTCCCTGGCCAAGCTTTGATTGAGCGTAGTGATCCAAGACTGATGCCTCCTGGACACGGACAGAGGACGGATCAAGAAAAAGAGAGAGATAGAGATAGAGAGAGAGAGAGAGGAGGAGGAGGAGAGCAAGAGATCTTGTCATTCTTAGAAGCATCTCAGCACATATGAGGCGAGGTTAGAAAAGATGACAGCGTCGGCCACGCTCGGTGGAGTCTGATAGGAGCTCGTCTTGTTCTCCTTCACCTTAATGTGATGTCTCTCTCTCTCTCTCTCTCTCTCTCTCTCTCTCTCTCTCTGTCTCTCTCTCTCTCTTTCTTTCTCAGAGACCAGCTTTCACCATTCAATTACTGCCAAGACCTACAGAGCATGGAAATAGAGCCACTGGGGTCATCACTGAGGCGTTCTCGTATTGTTTACTTATTTTTTGCGTTGTGTATAACATCTCTGAGTGAGTGTGTGTGTGTGTGTGTGTGTGTGTGTGTTTTTCTGGAAAGGTGACTTCTGTTATTGCTTATTATTTTGCTTCTGTAATGTTATCTCTCAATACAGCAAATTCAATCATGGGTAAAGGAAAAAATGGAAGCATATACATTTAAACACACAGTTAAACATGTCACAGTTAAGCTTGTCACGTCACTTGGCCTTCATCACTGATGCATCAGAAACCACTTAAATCTTTTTATAGCCTGGCGGAAGTTCAAGCACAGGTCTCAAACACGTAAGTTGGTAGCTTCTTGTAGTTTTCTTTTCAGCAACATACTTCAAATCGCTTCAAATATATTTTAAACAGCAGACCGTGGCATGCTGCACAACTTCATTTTCATCTTCATCTTTATCCTTATCTCATTAGCATGGAATCAGCATCACATTTCATATTCAAGTTTGCGAACATGTGACGCGTTCAGGTGTCAAAACGCACACGGCTTCCTAGCTGTTTTCCAGGCGCTAATGAATCCAGAGGCTATCTTGACGAGACGCCCCTGATGATGCTCCGCTAGCTTTCTGACAGGCCGTGTTTCCCTTTAAATACACCACCCAATAAACACACATACACAACCCTCATTCCCACCTCCATCTATACACAGATTAAAGATATAAAAATATCTGACTGCGGAACAGTCACCATGGTGAACATAATCCACGAGGTTCTTTACCGATGTGCTTTTGCCATCGAACACAGATGAGTTTCCGACATTAAATCTGACATTTAAGTTGGAAGAAACACACTGTCCTGGTTTGTACACGACACTTCTGTAGACTGTCTGAGGCTGATTTTTCCATCTGCAGCCCCACCGAGGCATGCTGCTGCTCTCTGCTTTTTCTGAGAGAGGGACGCCTCTAGAATGGAGCACATGTTGAGATCATTAGCATCAGCCAAGCCAAAACTATTTCTCACCAAGCATTCCTTTTCTCTCTCTTACAGATATCTGCCAAACACTCTCGCTCTCTCTGTCACACACACACACACACACACACACACACACACACACACACACACACACACACACACACACACACACACACACACACACACACACAAACAAACACAACCTCTCTCTCTATCTCTCTGTCGTATACACACACTCTCTGTCTTTGTCTCTCCCTCACACACTCTCTCTCTTTCTCTCGCTCTCTTACACTCTCTCTCTCTCTCTCTCTCTCTCTCTCTCTCTCTCTCTCTCTCTCTCTCTCTCTCACACACACACACACACACACACACACACACACACACACACACACACACACACACACACACACACACACACACACACACACACACACACACAGCAGAATAAGGCAAGGTCCAGTGGCACCTATTCATATAGCACAAAGCTGAATTAGCAACAAAACTAATGTTCAGCTAATTCTGTTATTATTAGGATATTAACTTCAGAGCTGCTCTTGAGACTCTGAATGCTCAGAAGGTGTTGTTTTATTTCTGATAACAGTAGATCAGATGGTGGTTCTGGTAAATTACTAGTATATAGTAATGCACTCGTTCTAATACGTTACCATTTCTTTAGTAGCATCTAGCACAGGGACTTTATAACAGACCTAATAATAAACAGATTTTAAAATGGTTTAACAAAGAACACACAGATTGTAACATTTATGTAACATTTAAAGGAGTCTCCAGTGTCAGTACTCTGTAACAGAGAGGAGACTGGAAAGGACAGAGGATTCTGTGTCTTCTGGATTCTTTAAAACTTAATGAGAGAGACAGAAAGACAGAGAAAGATTCTCTCTCTCTCTCTCTCTCTCTCTCTCTCTCTCTCTCTCTCTCTCTCTCTCTCTCTCTCTCTCTCTCTCTCTCTCTCTCACACTCTTTCTTCTGCTCTTCACCTCTGTCTGAGTGTTTCTGTCTCTCTCTCTTTTTGTCTGTCTGCCTGTATGTCTGTCTCTCTCTTTCTTTGTCTGATTTGGCCCCCAAGTCTGATTTGGCCCCCAAGTCTCTCTTTCTATCTCTTTCTCTTTCTCTCTCTCTCTGTCTCTCTTTCTCATGCCTCACCTCTGGCTGAGTGTTTCTGTCCCATCTCTTTCTGTCTGTCTGTCTGTCTGTCTGTCTGTCTGTCTGTCTGTCTGTCTGTCTGTCTGTCTGTCACGTTTTCTTTATTTGTCTCTTTTGGCCCCCAAGTCTGAGTCTCGCTCTCCCTCCTTCTCTCTCTCTCTGTCTCTCTGTCTGTATCTCTCTCTTGCTCTCTCTCTCTCTCTCTCTCTCTCTCTCTCTCTCTCTCTCTCTCTCTCTCTCTCTCTCTCTCTCTCTCTCTCTCTCTCTCGCAGCCCTTCTCCTTAACCTAAGCCTCTGTTTATATTGGCTGATAAATTTGAGAATCAGGAATTTTTTTGTCTGTTTCTTAGATCATAGGCCGTTGGCTGAAACATCTGGGGAGTGATCAAATGATGACTTTCACTGATCTTATGTGACAGAGGTGGATACTAAAGGTGTCCGGTTTTTAACTTTTAAAGAAATTATGGCAGGGTTTTTCATTTGTACCGCTCGATCACACCTGTCAGTCTAATTGTAATATAAGTGATGGGTTCAAATGATGGTGAATCCTGCTGTAATAGTAATGTAATAATCTAACTGACGTGAGAAATGATTTAAACATTAAGACATTTTGCTTTAAATGGACAAATGCTGATTAATATTACTGCATTTGGAAGAAAAACATTGCCTACTGTATGAACATTGCCTACTGTTTACACAAATCCATTGATTTATTATTATTATTATTTTTTTTTTTTTACAGTTTCATTTATTTATTTATTTTCAGTGTGGCATAATTTAATTTTCTATTTTTTTTTGCAAAAGATGGCAAAAGATTTGCTCCTGTTTGGTTGGGTCTATATTCAGCATTGAATGTCTTTGTCCACAGTGATAGTTAATATTGAGAAGTCCCAAGAGTTTGTCCATACGCAGCAAGAAAAATTGAAATCTTAAACCCCTAAAAATCTGTAACGTATTAGAACGAGTGCATTACTATATACTAGCGATTTACCAGAACCACCATCTGATCTACTGTTATCAGAAATAAAACAACACCTTCTGAGCAATCAGACAGTCTTAGAGCTTCCCCTGCACTCTGATCCCTACCACCTCAGATTGAATTAATAATACATTTTATTTCTAGGCACCATACTAGTCACTCAAGGTCACCATACAAATTTAAACAACAACAATAAAAAATATAAAAAAAACAATTATCTAAAATGTAAAAAAAGGAGATTTAAATGCAGCCAAATATCATGTGGCATAAACAATTATGAATAAAAAGGATGTTTTCCGGGAGTGAATTCCGGAAACAAGGAGCGGTGTGACTAAATGCTTTAGCGCTCATGGTGGATAAACGGTCGAAATGAGGAGCCTTGATGAGGAAGAACAGTGTATGGCAGGGAATGTAGAACTGTATAACATGTGAGAAGTATGGTGAAGCAAGGTTATGAAGAGCTGTAAATGTAAGAGGAAGAAGAATCTCCAAATCATTTAATAGGGAACCAGAGGAGTTTTTAAAAATCTGCAAGGAAATACACATAGAGTAGATAACTAGCTTAAAAAGTTTTGTCCATGATTCCAATGCTAATTTTTACTAGTCAGGCTCAGTCTCACAGAGCTGTAGAGCTTACAGCAGATCTGTGTCTCTACAGCATCATTTTGTGCCTCATGGCTCATCTTAGCATCTCCAGCCAAAAAATATTCAAACTAGTTGTTTTTGGTCTACGGCAAAATCATTATGTATAATTTCTGTGTGGCCGGTGATGTGTGTGTGTGTGTGTGTGTGTGGGGGGGGTGCTCCGTGATGTTCTGGGTGAATACAGGAGTACATTCAGTCGTAGATACTGTACATTCAACCAAGGTGCTCCACAGAGCGACACAGGAAATCCTTCCTACCTGTCCGTCAGACTGTATAATTCCTCTGTACAACAACATATTTCACTGTGTAACAATACACCATCACCTGTATAGTTATTTAAATCTTAGTTTTATTCATATATTTTGTATAAATTATCTTAGTGGTTATAAGTCTCTATTTTTGTATTCTTATTGTAGTTTGGTGACTTGGAGCTGCAGCAACAAACCCATTCATTCATTCAACTACCTTGGGTCACGGGGAGGCTGTGCTTATCTCAGGCGTCATCGGGCATCAAGGCAGGATACACCCTGGACGGAGTGCCAACTCATTGCAGGGCACACACACTCTCATTCACTCACACACTCACACACTACGGACAATTTTCCAGAGATGCCAATCAACCTACCATACATGTCTTTGGACCGGGGGAAGAAACCGGAGTACCCGGAGGAAACCCCCGAGGCACGGGGAGAACATGCAAACTCCACACTCACAATGTGGAGGCGGGAATCGAACCTCCAACCCTGGAGGTGTGAGGTGAACGTGCTAACCACTAAGACACCGTGCCCCTCTGCAGCAAGCCTAATGATTAATAAAGTATTCTGATTCTGAAACAAACAAAACACACAAGGTTTGATCGGGTTCAGTTCAAACAGAGAAAATACGGTTTGTGTAAAAGAATCCTGAATGGCAGATGGATTCATTTTGAATTGCTGTAACAGCCATATTAAAAAATGTAATGTGAAAGAAACAGACTTAAGAGATAGCTTTACAGTTTTACAAGCGGGTTGATTTATGTTCCATGTGCCTCTTCTCAAATTACATCCTGATTCAAGAATGTCTGTGAATGCAGAAGCGTATTCGAACTAAAAAGGCTTGTACGGTTCAAATTTATTAGCCAGCGTACAGATGTGATGGCAAGAGTGGATTTTAAGACAATCACTTAAATCTGTGTTAGTTTTTTATAGTATGCTAATATATTGAAGTTAGTTACCTGTTAGTTATGCTAAGAATGACTCTAGCTATGCTAATTCCAGTAATAAAACAACACAGACGCAACATTATCATTCAGTCTCTGTTCAGGTCTACAACAAATATGAAAGAGTCTGATCTATGTGTGTGTGTGTGTGTGTGTGTGTGTGTGTGTGTGTGTGTGTGTGTGTGTGTGTGTGTGTGTGTGAGCATGCTTTAATGTCTGGTTTTGACATGAAGAAGTGCTGAAACATCCAAGACGACATGGTGTGTAAATCTCATACATGGATGGAATTAAAATAACGATAACTGTAATATAACCAGTGGAATCCAATGGTGAGGGAAAATAAGATGACAGTTTTACAAGGATGAAGATTTATGTCCCAGCACCTCCTCACATCCCCACCCTCAAACTGGGCCTGGGTCATGCTTTATTACATAACATTCAATGGAAAACAGACCAAAAACCTGACAAGAAAATTTGTCAAATAGTTAACACCAAAATGATCTCACAGTCTGATCACATCCCAAAGAGTTTTATTCCTATTTTACCACAGTAAGTTTTAATCATTAACTTTTTTTTTTTTTTTTTACCAAAAAAGCAACAATTTTCATGTTTTGTGTGTCCACGTTCAGCACAGTCTGTGACATGTCACACTCCACCCTGATGGGTAACGGCTCATAAACTCGCAGCACTTAGCTTTAACAATATCTATTTTTTTAATAAGCATTTATGTTGTTAGCTAGCCTGCTAGGATGAATGAATGAATGAATGGATGAATGAATGAATGAATGAATGAATGAACAGGGAGGTGGATTTTTAAGGCATGAATGAACGAATGAATGAATGAACGAACGAACGAACGAACGAACGAACGAACGAACGAACGAACGAACGGACGAACGAACGAACGAACGAACGAACGAACGAATGAATTATTTAACGAACAAATGAATTGGCGGATGGGTGGATGAATAAATAAATGAACAAATGAATGAACGAATAAACAAATGAACAAATATTGAATGACTGAATGAATGAATGAATGAATGAATGAATGAATGAATGCATGTGATTGTTGATTTGACAAAAATGCTTTATATCACTGTTTTTTTTCTCCAAAATTTGTGATGAAACGTTTTATTATTATTTATCAATCTACTTGAACTGCAAAATTACAAGCATATGGTTCTCGTTTTACTTGAATAAATTAATAAATAAATGAATGAACAGGCAGATGGATAAATGAATGAATGAATGAATGAATGAATGAATGAATGAATGAATGAATGAATGAATGAATGAATGAACGGCCGAACGAGTGGTTGGATGAACAGGTGGATTAATGAATGACTATGTGATGGCCCAAATCCGCAGACAATTTGCTGTAATTTTAGCTGCAAAGCTCCAGATCTAGATCCAGGCGAATCCTTTAGAGCCACAGCTGCTTGTATATTATTCATGCGTTCCATTTTTGTATCCACGCTCATTTAACCTGTAATACAGCTGCTGGAAAAACACTGGGGTCCGTCATGCCGAGTTATCCGCATTCACTGCTACATGACTTTCCATAAGCCCAAATCAATCCGCCGCAGCAGAACCGGGGGAGGGGGGGGGGGTTTGGGGCAGGAAGGGACTGACATATAGACAGACTGAATGAAGCATTTACAGTATTTAGGATTACCCTGGTGTTCAAAACTTGATTGCATTTTATTTGTATTTCCACTTTTATCCTTGTTACAGCAGCTTTACAGATATTTGAATGAAGATTTAGGTTTCTAATGAACAAGCCACATACACGAGATTGGTGAGGAAAAAGTGCCTGAGATGATATGAGGAAGAAAACGAGAGAAAGTGGAACCAGACTTCACATTTACAGCAGTTGGCAGATGCCCTTATCCAGAGCGACTTACATTTTTATACAGCCGAGCAATAGTGTGTTATGGGCCTTGCTTAGGGGCCCAGCAGTGGATGCTTGGTGGAGTTTGAAGTGAAAGCACTTGTTCCTCACCAATCTTGTCTCTGGCTTGCTCATTAGCAGTCTAAATCTTCATCCGGATAACCCTACATCTGTACATAATTAATTAAATTAACTTGTTTTTCAGTGTATTTGGTATAGTTAATATAATTGATTATGTTTTCACACCTGAACTGAGGATCAAAGCCATGTTACTGGCTCAAATATCACCACTGTGCGGTTCTACCACCATTTTAATCTAATGCTATTAGTATGACATGACAGCGGAACAGTGGTTTTTCCTCACACTTAAGGTTTGGGGGTTTGATTTCTACTTACACCATGTGTGCATGCTGTTTTTATGTAATCCCAAGGGTTTGGGGGTTTTCTCCAGGTTCTCCAGTTTCCTCTCCACTCCAAAGACGTGTGTTTGTAAGCTGACTGGTATCTCTAAAATAATCCATAATATATGAATGGGTGTGTGAGTGTGTACATAGACTCCATGTTTCCTGTGACCCTGTGCATGTTAAAGGTTGGGTCTCCGATTTTGCAAAGCCAATGTTGACATTTGAAATCACCAAAACAAACACGCCCCTAACCCAAATGGGTCCCACCCCTGTATTGATAGCTCCGCCCACACATACATACTTAACCCATGCAAATACTGGAAAGAAATGTGTCTTTATAATAGCTGAAGGGAAGAACGATACGACTGCAGATAAACAAACAAGTAAAAATGACCCACAAGCATAATCATGTAAAGGACAAAGGCATATATTAGTTCTGTGTAACAAAGCAAAACCAACGTTACTCACCTATCGAGAAGGAAAAAAGCGCCTCGGCGTCTTAAGTAAAGTTGAATTTCCAGAGTCAATAACTCCTGAGCTAAACGCTGTTACTACACAAAACTCGGTTGTAGCTGCGTCTCTACATTACTACGATAGAAAAGAGGTGTTATTTGTGTAGTAACAGCATTTAGCTCAGGAGTTATTGACTCGGGAAACTCCAACCTGTGAATATGTGACCAACTTCCTGCTCCTTCAGTTCTCTCCAGCACTGGAAAGCTGATCCTATATTAACACGTCCTACTTCTGGCCTTATCGTAATTATTTCTTCGCTTTCTCTCTTTGTTTTTATCCTCCATGTCAATGTTATAACCGTTTTGTGCTAATGTCACACATGCACACTGAACACTCTTTCCGCCGGATATTTACAAGCCCCGCCCCTTTCTGCTCATTGGCTACCCGTTTCTTTTGAATTCTGTTTTTGATTTTTGTTTATTATTCGGCCCGACTCAGTTTTCTGTAGCACTTCTCAAAAATCGGAGACCCTGCCTTTAAGGTACCACGGAAAATGGATAGATAGATGAAATGAAAAATAATAATCATTTTTATTTCATGAAAAATGATTACGTGACTCGATCACACTTAATCTACATAATTTAATCATGTAATAAACTTGCTTAAATGAATGTAAGTGTTGATGAGAAATCTAATGTGTTTACGTAGACTTTACATAATACATTTTTAAACAATTTCCCTCAGGCCTTTTCAGGCTCATATAATCAGTCATTCTATTCGATTCATATTCTATATTTCTCGGTATTTTGTCTCCATATTTTTCCTTACACGGCTAATTCAATTTTATCATACACCTAATTACAATTCATTTCATTCTATTCTATTTTATTTCTCTTTTGACTCGGATTCACTGTATGTCGTGTTGTAAGATTGTATTTGTAAATAAAATAAAATCTGAATTTGAATTGAATTTTATTTATTTTTTAATCTGTTTCATCAACTATAGGGAACAGGCTGATGATTTAATTCGATTTTATACACTATATAAGATGCACAGTTTTGTTCATCACTCTGTGATAGTTGCATTTGTTTTTTGGCTTGCTTTACAGTTAAAGTACTGCCAAAGCATTGACATATAAAAATAAATAAATAAATAAAAAATCTCACTGCCCACACGCTTGTTCGTGATCAAATCTAAGGACAATAAAGTAACTGAGCTCTTTATAAACTGAAGCCATTTAACTATAAATCTGTCTTCACCGAAACGCCAATCATCTCTTTACATTAGCAAAACATCTGAAGAAGCATTTTAGTTCACATTCTTCCAAACATTCTGGTGCATTATGAGCATCTCACAGCTGCCTTGATGGATTATTTGTACACCATGAATTCACCACTATGCTTTCAGATAGCACTGCATAAAGGCAGGCCTTGAAAATAGTACATGACTATGAAAACAATCAATAATGCATTTCCTGACGTTTTTCATTTCTTTTGTTTCTAGTATTAAATGCCATGTCATCTGACCAGAGCAAAGCTCTTCACATTAAAGACATTCATGTGTCTGAAAGATGTCGAGTTACAGATTTGGGATCTGAACAGCATAGTGTTCCTAAATGTAAAAATTTGTTTTAATATCAAGGAAATGTTTAGTTTTGCATTGGTTGAATAACGAAAAAACAAACACTTGTATGACGACGAGACCGAAGACGCTGTTCTCTCAGCACTTCTTGATTGTATCTTGATATCATTTTTAATGAGGTTCCCAGAGCTCAAAGTGAGCTGACTGGTGAGATTGAAAATGTGTATGTTTGTGTATGTGTGTCAGGGGATGGATGCAGTCTACATTGAATTCAGCATGGCTCGTGGAAGCAGAGTAGGCTGGCATGAGGGCTGGCAGCGTGGGAGGGTGAAAGCCCACTCAAAGGCCTGCAGCTGGGGAGCAGCATTGGCACTACCATGTGGTTAGCACACAAAAGCCAGGATCAAAGGGCGTCACGGCCCACTTTCATCTGCTTTCCCACACCTGACAAGAGACAGCAGCAGGGGGCAATGCTTCAGAAATGCACTCACTCTCACATTTCCTCTCTCTGTGCCCTGTATTTTCTCCTTTTGCATAATCTTATGCATGTCCATATCATTCTTCTCTACACTTTCCTACAAAATCGGAGCCAGCCGAGGGAACGAGCTGGTTTGCATTTCATAAAAGTATACATGCTTGAGTTCTGTCATGCACTTGAATCTGCACTTGACACACTTTTCTCGCATCGCATGTGACCACCTACAACCTTGCCACGACACATCCTATTTTTCTGTTATTACAGAGTGAGAAAATCTGTCTCACTGTAGAGCTGGGTTTAAAGGAGTGGATTTGCTGAGTTGTTTTGATGCAGATTGGGAGAGAAAAGACAGAAGATACCATCTTTGTCAGAAGACTTTCTTTATTGAAGCTCCAGTCACAGCTTGGCCAACATAAATATTATGACAGGATTTCAGCATTTGGGTTGCCGATAGTTTAAAGAGGCAAAACTTTTGAATTGTAAAATAAATTACAATTTTACTTCCTTTATGCATTTTTTGAATATTGTTAATTGTTTCATTCTAATTGACAATTTTTTATTTTTTATGTTTTTCTATGGCTGAATTTTCCACCATGAAAACACAGATCTGAGTTGCCTTTGGTGCTTGGACCCCTAAAAATAATAACTATAATGATGGGGGTTTGTATTTTCACCACTGTAACGAAAATAAACAAGCAAATAAGCAATAAATTCCACTGATCTAGAGGACTTAATGTTTCTGACACATAACTCCAATGTGTTGTTTTTAACTCTTTAACAAAGACTCATTAGAAAGTCTTTGGTACTGAGCCAAAAGTCAAAGAGGGAGGAGTGAGACATGATCCAGCTCGTCCTACAGGACTAAATCAAAGGGTTTGTCTAAAGTTCTGACCTAGCTAAAATGAATGCATACAATATAACAGTAACAAAGGAATAAACAAGCAGTTTTCCAGTGTTTTATTTATTTTGTATTATTTACAGAATTGCATGTTATACTTGCCCATTTACTGTATAGTTACAGGTGACATTTAGAGCTGCTGTTATAGAATAAACTGCACTATGGTCAAGTCAAGACAAGAAGCTTTTATTGTCATTTCAACCATATATAGTGTAGCTGTTGCAGTACACAGTGAAATGAGACAACATTTCTCCAGGATCATGGTGCTACATAAAACAAAGACAGAGCTAAGGATTTAGTAAGTTATTCCTAGCCACATAATGTGCAACTGTGCAAGCTGGTGCAAACAGTGCAGGACAGGACAAACAGGACAGACAAGACAGTGCAGAACAAAAGACAGTGCAGACAAAAAGTTACAAGACAATACAAAAAATACAAAAAAGACCATAAACAGAATAGATATATGTGCCAGTTGTCCAAAGTCTAAAAAAGATATAATTATGTACATTGTGCAAATGTGTGCATTAAATACATTGTATGTATAATATATAAAATAACCAAGAAATATACAGTGTATGTAGTGGTGTAGTGTAGTAGAGTTCAGTAGGATTATGTTTGTGATTACTGGCTTTAACGTGACAGAAAAACTCTTTAACTGCATCATTGAGTTTATACTCATAACATACTCTTATACAAACTGCAATATTTAATTTAGATTTATTTGGAAAAATAGCACAGTGGGTCCTTATCAGGGATTTTTAATAGTTGAAAGAGTTGAAAGCTTAGTGTTGGTGATGCTGATTATATCATTTAGCTTCTTACTTCCTAAATTCATACAAGTTCTGCTCCTTTGTGAAGACGATCTTGATAACCATGTAAGAATCATAAAACTTTTTGGTCACAGAGGTTATTTTCTGCAATAACGCCAAAGCCAATGGAACAATCCTATTGGCTTACAAAAATACATTAACCTGCAGCACTGTATTGGAAAACACCAATGTTGTGTTGTGCTTAATTCAGTTTTAACAAATCGTGATAAGATTTTCTGCATTTATACAGAATAATGTTAAGTTACTATTCTTGAAATTCTCCATTTACTAGATAAAACGCACACAATTGGTCCAATAAGTCATTATTATTTGACAATGAGAATGTTGGTATAGTAGGAAATGGATAATATCACATTTACAACCAGTTTAATTTACAGGAACCGTCTTAACCAATAAAGAAAGTCTCCTGCAAGTGTAACATAAAATAAAACATGTTCAGTCTTATTGAGTTCATGCAGTATGCAGCTGGGACAGATCCAAAATAATGGTCTTCTCATGCAGCTCAAAGCTTGTAGAATGTACCATTTGAAGAGCCGTAACAAGTCTCCAGTGGCTGTCAAACACAACAGGGATACCGCAGGAGGAAAAACTTTGGAGCGCGGTGTCCGAAATTTCAGCCATCTACCCCAATTTAGGAGGCGGCGGTTTGAAGGGAACCTTCGGGGAGCTGTGAAACGATGGCTGGTGAAACCTTACTGACGTCATTGTGACTTCTCTTTCACAAAGGCTACAAACAAAGAGGCGATATCAGGCAAAGTGCATTTATCATGTGCTAAAAATCTTCTGTTATCTTTGAGTGCAAGCGTGTGATGTGTGGTCCTGCGGCACAAACAAAAAACAACGTACTGTAAGTGGAAGGATTTGGAACGTAAATACAGGGTTTCCTTAGAGTGTATTCTTTATGTTTCTTCCTCCTGTCCCATATATTAGCAAAGGCATGTAAACACGGATGCTTGTAAAATGTTAAATGGCATTTCTATAAATCATGGGTTTATGCTGATGCGTGTCAGAACAGGCTTCAAGGTGTTGTTTTGCCTCAATGCACGTGAACCGATCTCGCTTCATCATTACACCAAATCTAAGAAATTCAATTCAGGTCAATTCAATTCAATTCTATTTATTGTCTCAAAGCAGCTTTACAGAAGAATAGAAACAGAATAAAGATGGAAAAGTTTAAAATTAAGTTACTATTTATCTCTAACATCTATCCCTAATGATCAAGCCTGAGGTGACACTGGCAAGGAAAAACTCCCTGAGATGATATGAGGTAGAAACTCAGTAACGAAGATTATCCTCAATTGTCTTATAATGGATAGTACGTGCTTTTCTGTTCACCACAGAAGTAAAAAGTGATTATTTGAGTAAATCTAGACTTCCTGTGAGTTCAGACCAGTTTATGTTGAGACTCTCTACGCACAGGACGTGTTTTTTTTTTTTTTTTCACACCATTCTGTGTCAACTGTGGAAATGTGAAGACTTCAGCATATTCTGAGTCTGGTTATTCTTAAGGTTTTCTTCTGTTTCTGCTCTCAAAATTTTCTTCTGATTCTATACGTATGTAACGCTGCTTTCCGATGATGTCAGTGGTTAAAAGCGCTATACAAATGAACTACTGTACTTCATCTGCCACCAACAACCATACCACAGTTAGTCAGAGAGATCGCACGTTTTCTTCACTCTAATGGGTGCACAATAATACATAACTATTCTTAACGCAAACGACTGTCAAAGTCTCTAACATGGTATTACAGCTAGTTTCATTCCAGACTTTAAAATCTAATCAATATACAATGAAATAAAAGGACAAATACATCTTAAATCTTACTGTACTGTCTCCTTGATATTTTAACATTCTAATAAATAAATAAATAAATAAATAAATAAATAAATAAATAAATAAATAAATAAATAAATAAATAAATAAGCATTTTAGAAAGAAACTCTATGCATTTTATTTATTTGTATGCTATTATTATTTTTTATTATTATTACTATTAATATCCTTTTTTTTTACTTTTCCTAATGTGAAAGTGATTAGAGATTTAATATAAAAATATAGAGATTGTACATATAAAAACACAAGGGTTTATAATATTTTATTATTCATTCATTCGTTCGTTCATTCATTTATTCATTCATTCATTCATTTTCTATCGCTTATACAAACTTCGGAGTGGACGGAGTGCCAACCCATCACAGGGCACACACACACTCTCATTCACTCACACACTCACACACTACGGACAATTTTCCAGAGATGCCAATCAACCTACCATGCATGTCTTTGGACCGGGGGAGGAAACCGGAGTACCCGGAGGAAACCCCATGCAGAACATGCAAACTCCACATACACAAGGCAGAGGCGGGAATCTAACCCCCAACCCTGGAGGTGTGAGGCAAATGTGCTAACCACTAAGCCACCGTGCCCCCCATATTTTATTATTTTATTCATTATTTAAGCGTCTATGAAAAGCTTATAGACTTTTAGATGTTATATTTTTTAAGTCTTTCTTAACCTAAAACCTTTAATAATTTGACATAGTACTGTGTTATGTGTTGTGTGTACCTTATTAACTTCTTGTAAACGTTTGATTCAAGTACAACTACTTAAATCCTGTAAAATTAACCCCTGTTTTCATCCATAACAGCCTAAAAAGAGTATGTAATATATTAAAATCATAAAGCCATGTTTTGCTAGTGTTGGGAAGCATTATCAGGTATTATGTATGCTATATAATGTGCAATAAATGAACTATAAATACACCATTTGTACATAATGTTATCCAATCTTCTACATATGATGAACACATGACCGTGGACACATGGTCCTATTTGTTGATGGACAATTTTGTAGCAAAATTACAAAAGGAAATTATTTTTTTCTTTACTTTTATTTCTTTTCTTTATTTCAGCATCCAAGACAACCACTTGCCTGACATCTGTGCGTTCAGAAAGAAAAAAAAACATTTATTTTTAAAACACGCTTGCCATAATTGTGACAATTACTGTCCTCTGACGTGAACAAGATGATTTCTTTTCACAACCTCATAGACATCCTCGTGTGCCAGTAATTGCACGATATTTCCCTTTGCCTGGGTTGAAAATAATAAAGATGTTCAGTGCACACATTACTGTTTGTTTACACTCCTACTTTCCCTTGTTCACCAGTTTTTAAGTGCACTTTGCATCCCATTTTCTTCAGAGGAGCTCTTAACGTAAGTAAATAAGTAAGTAAGTAAGTCTAAGTAGATGATGTTGAACCTTGTGCATACTGAATACGAATGACACCATGATCTCTGAGCTCTGATTTAAGCGATTAAAGAAAGCAGAGCTGTGTGTAGTGTATAACGTGTGCCTTGTGAACACAGGAGCTTACTCTAGACGCTACTCGGAGTGTCTGCCAATAATTAAAGGCATGTATCAAACCAACAGGAAATGCAAGTTGTGGTGGTGGAAGCATTTAGATCTCTCACAGATCTCCTTAATGTCCAGCTGCGATCGATACCCTTTTAAAAACAAATGGACATCTCTGAAAGCCCAAATGGCCACTTTCCCAATTATAAGTCCAGGCGGATTTTGATCCTTGTCCTGACAAATCTGTTTGGAAGTTTTTTCGTTCGTTCGTTTATTTATTTGTTTGTTTGTTTGTTTGTTTATTTTTCTTTTATTCTACTGTTTTGTTTTAAGTAAAAAAAAGTCCTGAAGCTCTATTTGGTGTGAGTCAAAGATTTTTAATGTGGAAAGTTTGACTTTTTTCGGATGTTTAAACATTCACTGCCTCTTTGTCACTAAGCGGTTTCTGGCGCTGCTTGCAGTTTAAAAAGGATCATCAGCATCATCCAAGGAAACCATTTCCACCACTGTTTAACTTGTAGAAGGCCAGAATCAAACGCTCAATAAACCGAAGAGGCTTTATACATAAAACGGACCAGAAAAAAAAAAAAACATCTGCATATCTGTTTATGCACTTGGAGCATGCAATATACACTATCACACATCACAATATTACACTTATATCACACTATTACACACATCTGCACTTTAATTGGATACAACTTTGTGATTCGCCCCAGACTCACCAGCAACCTCCTGCACTCCCTCGCTCCCATTAAAATCACCAATGTTTCTGTTTTATTTTGTTGCACCTTATTTTTGGAAGCATATTTTCTGACCATGGTTTTGCCTCACCTATTTGCCCATTTGTTTATTTATTTGTCCTGTCATTCATTCATTTGTTTATTTATTCATTCACCCATTCCACTGACATTCATTCATCCATTCATTCGTTCGTTCATTCATTGACACATCCTGTCTAAAAGCCCATATTCAGCCCTCCTACCCTTAATCTATTCATTCATTCATTCATTCATTCATTCATTCATTCATTCATTCATTCCTCCATCCATCCATCCATGCATCCATCCATCCATCCATCCATCCATCCTTCTATCAACCATCCATCCATCCATCCATCCATCCATCCATCCATCCATCCATCCATCCATCCATGTGTTCATTGATTCATTCATTGACCCACACGGAATAAAAATCCCCACCAATTCATTCATTCATTCATTCATTCATTCATTCATTCATTCATTCATTCAGTCAGTCAGTCATTCATCCATCTTGCATAAGCACTTTATTTTGTTCAGTCTCACAGTAGATGCCTAGCCTACTTGTACCTCAACACTACAACCAAAATCTGTTTTAATGTTTGCTGTAACCAGTTTGCTAAAGTTTCTGATCTGTTTCTATTATTGTGACCTGTTCCTATGTTCATGAACACTCTGATTAAATAACCTGCATTTGCAGCTAACAGTGTAACAATGGATCAGTGAATCATGCAAGTACAAAATCATACACGTACAAATCAAGAGTTTCTTGTTATGCTCACGTGAAACAGAAAAACATTCCCGTTCTGTGAGCTAACCTGTCTTGGTGAGAGAGGTCAGAGGAGAATGACCAGGCTCAATCTGTCCATATGTCTATAGTAAAATAATTACTCTTTACATCCGTGGTGAACAGAACAGCATTTTAGCAAAAAAATAAATAAATAAATCTGTTTTAAATAAAGTGTTCATCTTTGGCAGCTTTAAATTTATTCGTGCTTGGGATCTGTGTATTCTACATTCTTGATCTGTGCTGAGAGGGGTTCCACCCTACTGGGTGGGGGTGTGTTCCAGCTCCAACTGGGATAAGAGAGAGATAGAAAGAGAGATCATGCAGCTGTCAACATGTTCTTATGTTGAACAGATGTGTAGACACTCCCCCAATCCCCACCCCTGCACTCTTCATTGTAGCCTGCAGTCAAAAGCATGCAGAAACCAAAACAATCATACAGCATAGATTTTTGGGATGCCTGAGATGCTAAAGTCATCATCTGCTAAAGTCCAAATAATAGCGATCACAGAGCGGTCACTCATACAGGCACATGGCCTGTAGTAACTCCACTTGGCTGTGAGGCCTCTGGTTTAGCAAGACACAATGGCAAGAAAGCTGTGTTTACTCTCCCAGACTTGTGTGTGTGTGTGTGTGTCTGTGTGTGTGTTGGCTGTAGAGCATTCCAAGTGCACAGCTGGAGCATGTCTGAAATTTAGTGAGAGAAGAGAGAGATGTTTTTAAGAGACTAAATCAGCCAGTGAACTTCCACCACCACCACTGTTCAGCTATTAATGTCTTACCTTTGTCTCCAACTCCAAGGGAATGTAATGCTGAGTCCAGAAAAGGTCTGAATGTGATGCTGGACTTTGGAATCAAGTGTCTCTTTGCTACTGTATTTAAAAGTTCTGTAAAATGTTATCTCTATTTGACATCTGGGGTCCACATTTCCAGTAAGCATGTTATCCTAGTCAGATCTCAGTTACTTCTCCACAGTTATTGCAACACATTCACAGACTCATTCACACTACTGGGCAATTTATCAGATCTTCTGTTTTTGGAAGGTGGAAGGAAAACCAAAAGGAATGGATGGAACCAGTAATGGGAAGTCTGATGCTGAAACTTTCCGTATTTGGAATCTTTTGTGAAGTTGATAGAATATGTGGAAAGGTTACTGTGCTCATCCAGAGTTCTTTTGGACCCAGTTTCCTTCCAGCTTCCAAAAACAAGCCAGTAGGAAGACATTCTAAATACCAGGATAAAGTACTTACTGAAGATAGATGAATAAAGAGACACGGAGCAAAGAACTTCTAGTGAGATTGATGCTTGTGAGTGATCATGTGATGCTAGGGCTATTTATTAATAATTTTTGTAATGGCCTGGGGAACTCATTTATTTATTCATCCATCTATCTATAAATCCTTCTATCCATCCATCTATCTATTTATCCATCCATCTATCCATCCATTCACCCACCCATCTATCTAGCCATTGATTCATTTAAACACCCACCCAATAATCCATCCATCCATCATTCCATGCATCCATCCATCTATCCATTCACCCACCCATCCATCTATCCATTGATTCATTTAAACCCCCACCCAATAATCCATCCATCCATCCACTCATTTATCCATCCATCCATCCATTTATCCATCCTGCGTTAGCATTCTGCTTAGCAGATCCAAATCTCAGAAACACTTGAAGATGTGAATACACAAAACAAAACATAACACACAAACACACAAACACACAAACACACACACACTCAGCTTGTTAAACAGTCCTAGAGTTGTGAACTGACCTGAATGCAGGTCTGTTTCTAACTTTAACTCTCTTGTCCCCTATGAACCCTTTTAAAGGAGAAAGAGCTCCCCAAAAAGCACAGTTTACTCATCATGTGACTCGTTCTTCAGTCTGTAAACCATCATTACTCATCCTGTACCAACAAATCACAGTGAAGAATGATTCAGGTAAGAGGAAGGAAATCAAAGTAAGGAAACATAAAGTTGGTATTCGTTAAAGATCTGTGTCTAAGATGAGGTGAATAATTCATAGCAAATTACCTTTCGATCGTGGCCTCGTGCAACATTTTATCATTCCATTAGTCTGGTGAATGCTGGTGACAAATATTGAGTAAAATGTTGTTTTTCATGATGGCTTAAACCAAGGATTGATAAGGATCTCAGTATTAAGTGATTTATTGGATGTCTTTATGCGTGCACCCTATTTAGGCGTTTAGTCTGTGTGCAAAATAAACAACAGAGCTTAAAAAACAACAACAGAGAGAGAATTCACATTGACAAAGGTGGCCTCTGGTTGTTTTGCTGCTTTGGCAGTGATGGAGGTGAAAGGAACGGTAATAAGATGGAAATCTTGACTGATTAGATCCTTCATCTGAAATGTGCTCCAGTTAAACACAACCTGGCTGCTGTTTACTGGTCCAGATTTCAAGAGCTTAAGTTTTCGAAGCGAAGTCATTTGTAATGTTATTAGGTGTCAGCTGAGTTTGGCTGTAATAACAAGGCTGTAAGGAAGTAACGAGATTCTCCTCGTAGCGTGAACACGATTATACTATATTTCAGTGATGGTTATGCCGGAAGAAGACTTTTAAGCTCCATTCCTGATTGATTTTTACTGTGCTGTTTCTTGTCCTCTCATTAGTGTACATCCAGCAGTGCGTGCTGTGTTTGAAGTGGGATATGAGGTGGCTGTTTGTTAACCATCGTGCCTCTGGGCATTCTTCTTTTTCATGGGTCCAATTGCCTGCTGACCTCTTGAGTGCATAGAGCTTTCAGCGGTCAGGGATTTGGCGACTGGAGAGCAGGTCATGTTGTAATCTCCATTTAGATGAGTCAAGCTAAGACCTTAGAGAGAAGGGTTTACAAGTGGATGATTACCTGAGCCAGTACAGACTTGAGGAACGAGCCTCACGGAATCGACTCTCTATACCCCTGAAAAACACATAGGATTCATTGAGGCTTCATACCTCGTACACAAAGCGAATGAGTAAGCACTCATGAGGTTCACTTTCTGATACTCAAAGACAACCCTTTTTGTTTTCCTCTGCTTTTATTATCATGCTTAAAATTTCCCCTAACAAGCAGAAATCTCTCCAAAGGAAGATAAAATTAAAGGATATTTCTCATTGTTTTTCTCACAGAAACGTCTCCAGATTTTTGATTAGTCACAAATCAGAACAACATAGAACACTAGATACCTATAAATTAAAGAAATAAATAAAAGTAAAACCTAATAGAAATTCTTACAACATAAATAATATAATATTAAAACATAGCACTCTTGAACATAATATGCATGTATAGGGTGTAAACACATTATAATATAATATAATAATATATATGAATAAGAATCACATTCAGTATATATATATATATATATATATATATATATATATATATATATATATATATATATATATATATATATATATATATATATATACATACACATACATATACGTCAGTCATAAAGAGCCATAGAGAGTGCATCAAGTCCATATCATAATAGAAATCTAGATCATGGAGAAAGCTAGAACCTAATACATGAATTTAGAATCTAAAAACAACCA